>NC_090743.1:77206710-77240472 GCF_036898095.1 Palaemon carinicauda | reverse complement strand
TTCAAATCAATTGATCAAACAAACCAAGAAGGAATCCCAGTCCCTCCCTGTAATGATTTCTTACCTAACATCAAGAAATGGTTTTGTAATTATTGGCAACAGCACTGGGATAGTTTAGATGGCAATAAGATAAGAGAGGTAACAAATGTCATATCTCTTTGGAGGTGTAGCATGATACCCCAAAAGTGGGAGACGTCTCCGCATTGGTCACACTCGGTTGACACATGAGTTTCTTCTGAAGGGCCAACACCAACCGTATTGCGACGGTTGTTTGGTATCTTTAACAGAGGCATTTTTTGACCGAATGCCCCAATTATGATAACTTAAGTAATAGATATCTGTTTGAGGCTCAAGGTGAGGATGGCAGGTTTATCCTTGCCAATATTCTTGGACATAATGTGTCCTACTATGCGAGCGGCATTTCTAGATTTATTTCAGAAGCAGTTCTTCTAAAAATTAAGCTTCTCTCATGACATATTAACTTTTATGGTTTTAAATGAATATTCTTATATCTTTTATATTAAATAAATGATGTCAGGAAGCCTGAAAACTTGAAATCAATCAATCAATCCATTTTTAACCCTTCTTTTTCGGACTTTGGTCTGATAGACTACGTGGGACAAGATTTTATTCGCAGTGAGTGGGACTGCAATTAAATTTCTTTTTTCCTATATGATTCACAATCAACTTACTTGCGTTCATAGCTTTGGATAATCATCCCAACTTTCATGTGGAAGTGTAGACACAACTTTCCCTGTCACACTACTTATAATGGGACCTGGTCCTTATATAATTTGGGATTTCTAGGAACTCTAATGGGCTAAAACCTTCATCTGGCCACAACTGAGAATATTAGATCTCGGGTACACTTCCATCAGGACTACATGGCTCGAGCCCAAAAAAAATGGGTTTTGACATAGGAAAAATCTATTTTTTGCGTGAGATAGCCTTGTTGTCCTGATGGACCTGCCTGTTACTTTTCATTACCCTCCCAATTTTTGGTGTGGGACTGGTATCATGCAATGGCTCCTCCTGGAATGGTGATGCAGGAAATGTGTTTGTAGTAACACACTGGGATTGGAAGTTGTAACGACTCTCTCGCCCATATTTCCAATCCTATCCCATGTCCTTCGAGACAAGATTAACTCTATTCGGGGAAGGATAGCTGTGGTTTGATTTAAACATGTCCCTGTTGTATACACCATATCTCAGAATATTCCCTCCAGGGGATAAGAACCCTGAGATACTTCTTAGGTAAAAGTCTCTGGTTTATCACTTGCAGAAATATCCAAAGTAGAAAGCGGCCTTTGAGGAACTTCCATCAGGACGACATGGCTATCTCTCCTAAAAATTGATTTTTTCCTATGTCAATATCCGTTAATTATTATGACCTGCCTCACTCGAATAACATGTGTGTGAGTATATTTATGAATAGATCCTTCTAGCATGATGTCAAAAGAAGTCCTGTATTCACATGGCCTCTATGTTGGAGATAATGCTCTGAAGTGTAACCAAATACTTTATTGCACACTGTATTTCTGATAATAGATTGAGACAGGAATATTTTAGTATGACTGCACTTTTATGAAATTCCATCACTTATCCTATCTTAGAAGTATTACTAATTGTGTTCCTGTTGGTATTGATATTATTCTGTTTTTATTTTATTTTACATACTGTACTGTACTTTTTTCATTTGGGATAGATTTACTGTACTTAAATCTTTTTTTCATATTACAGGTAAGTGCCTTACTGTCATGTTGATCCAACTGTGAATTCTTTGACAAGTGAGTTCTGATTTATTAATGTTTTTTAGTATGGTAGTTTTATGTTTTATAAAGTGTATGAATTTTGAAGCCCGTAGGCTTCATGAAAAGAACATAACGGGCATTTAGTTTTTACATATCAAGCAACAAATGTATTTTGTATGCATTGCTACACTTGTTTGTATAAATTTATTCCTTGCCATTAAGTAGCTCAGTATAGTACTGTACTATATTTTTTTTTATTATTTTAGAATCAATAATTACTGTTTGCCATCTATTTTGAGTTACTTAATTTTCTTTATTTTGTTTTGTTTCAAGCGAGTTTCTTTAGGGTGCACTTGCTTGTGACATGCGGAAGCAACCTGAAAAGTAAAGCATTTCTTAAAATTATTTAATTCGTGAATCCACAAGTATTTTGTATCTTTTGGTGGAAGGGGTGAAATCATTATTTAGTCTTTCCCGTAAAGTGAGTGTCTTTCGTTTCCTTCTGAATGTGAAGACTACGTATTGTTTCGATTTTAGCTCGGCCTGCACTGCACTATTATCCTGCTGCTGGGAGGGATTTACCCGAAGGTCACCTGTAAATAATGATTACCTTATCTGAAAGAATGTGACTATTTGGGATTTTCATGAACTCCAACTTCCCATTGATGATTCCTGTGTTGTGTAATGTGGTGCCACTGTCAGTGAGTGTTCCCAATACTCCCCATGTGATGGTAATTCCCTGTGTAGTTTTTGCCGTTGCTGCCGAGGAAGCAATTGTGGCTTCCATCTTTGTCATTCAGACCTTGACTCCTCTGGTGGTAGCAAAGGAGACAGTTGGCAAAGGAAAGTAGGTGCAAGTTTGCTTCTCCCAGTAGCTTAATTCTTCATGTTACAGCAGTTTCGGCTTACAATATTTCCTTGATACAACACAGCTCCCATTAAGGAATTGAATTTCATTTTGTTACGAATCTCTTTTATCATTTTGTATTTATGTACTCCAATAGTATTTGTTCCGATATTAAGTACAAATCCATTTGCTCTTTATTAGGGATAAACTTTCGTCGAGGCTGGAAGACTAGCCATAAGACTTTTAGCGAGGTGTAACTACCCCACTGCTAGTTAGAGGGAGTAGGACCAGCTGCCCTGTTCACACACACCTGTGTTGTCTCGCCACTTTTTCTTTTGGTTCGTCCAAGAGCGAATATTCTTCTCTTTATTGACTACAGTAATTGTTTTCTTTTTCTCCTTTTCAGGCGTGAGTCTGATTTTTTCCAGTTGTCATACGAACTTGTCCAGGACCTGAAGGGTGCAAATGCGGCCCCTCCATGTCCTCAATCGAGACTGACCCGCATTTGTTGTCTTTATCCTGTAGAGGACGACCGTGTATGCAGGACGACACTTGTGAGGAGAGTCGGGAGTGGTCTTCCTCTTAGTGGGAGAGATTTAGATGGCAGCGTGAGAAGTCAAAGAAGGATTCTTCTCCTTTGGGAACATCCTAATAGTCGAAGAAACCTTAGACTTCTTCTTCAACCCCTTGATCTCTTCCATTTATCTCTTGGTGAACCCTTAGGTACCAAGGATGCTGCTGCTTCCCCTAGTGAAGCGACGCTGCCCTTTTCTGCAGGGGAGTCCTTTTCAATAAACGATTTGTTGCAGATTTGGCCAACCCTTGGTGTTGCTGGTCCCTCATCGAAGGAAGGTCTTGTGGAATTGCTGCAGTTGGGTGCTGAGAGGAAGTGCACAGCAGCTTCCTTGGAGGTGGAGTTGGATCCCCCTCTGAAGAGCTGTGAAGGCTTTGTTACGGAGGAGTTACTTGCTTCTGCTGCCAGTGCTGAGTGCTGTGTTGCCAGTTCTGAGTTCTCCACCTTTGCCTGCTGCAGCCCCTGCTGCCGACGACTGCGCTTCCCCTTGCCCTGAGTATGTTTCCCCTGCAGGGGAGGGGGGGGGGGGCAAAGTCCAAGGAATGTTTCTGTGCCCCTGGGGGTCACCTTTTTCTGTTCTCGGGTTAGGTCTTCCCTGGAGTGGTCTCTGCCATGTTGTTCTTCTAACTGGTGGCTGGCTTTGCCTCCACCCTTATACAGCCTGTTGGAGCATGGTTTGCCTGTAAATGTTGCTTACCCCCTGCAAGTTCGACCCGCGCCATCCTCACCACAGCCTGTTCCATTTCCAGAGGCCAGCAGTGCTTGCATTTCCCCTAAGAGAATCTAGACCATTGCACTTTCATAGCAGGAATGCAGAGCATGCCACGCTACCCAGCAATTTCCATCCTTGCCCTTCAGCACAGACAGAAGGAACTCCCATGATGCCCCTTGTGATCACAGTACTTCTCCTAGTCAGTGTTCCAGAAGCACGTCAGTATGTGAACCAGCCCCTACACATACCACGCGTCAGCGAGTGAGCAGTCTCCTGTGCGCCAGTGCATTCCAGCGTACATCCAGGCGATGAGTGACCCAGCTGTTTGTTACCTACCACAATGGATGAACTGTCTTCTCGCGAGTGTGCGTCTGCATGTAACCACTCGCCATTCGGTTGCTACGCACCTTGTGACTCTTCCAGGTCTGGACTTCCTGAGCGTGATCTGCAGTCCACATGTGATTGTCCTCCTGTTCGCAGGCATATCCCATACTGACCCAGACCATTAATAGCAGCTTTAGAACCAGCCCCT
Source organism: Palaemon carinicauda (assembly GCF_036898095.1). Classification (NCBI taxonomy): domain Eukaryota; kingdom Metazoa; phylum Arthropoda; class Malacostraca; order Decapoda; family Palaemonidae; genus Palaemon; species Palaemon carinicauda. Next base: position 77,236,056 of record NC_090743.1, on the reverse strand, counting down.
GAGCGCTCTTCATCATCAGCTCGCGCGAGCACTTGGTAACCCGTAGCGACGTAGCTACTCACCAACTTCCATCAACTCGCACCCAGCCGGTAATGTGTGAGCGCCAAGTGCCATGCGTCCACCCAGCAGCGAGCAACCGACCAGTGGAACACAGCTAACCGGTACCATTTATAGTCGCCCCAAAGAGTTCAGTACGTCTTCCAGAGCGATCTCCTATGCTTTCTCCAACTCGCTCTTCCAAACCAGAGCGAGAGCCTAGTTGGTACCTTTATGGACAGGTAAGTAACCTCTCTTTCCATTTCAGGCTCCCAAATCCTGGATTCCTAGGAAGAGTTCCCCATTCTGTAACCTGCCCAGTGAGAAGCCTTCTTTGATTCCATCCTTCGATAAGGACATTCCATGGTTTAACGCTTTGGTGAAGGTGATGAGTTTGGCAGTTTCTGGCGCTGCTGCCTCAGGTAAGTACTTATCGGCAGCTTCCACGAGTACACCCAGGCAGGCTCCTTCTGGAAAAGACAATCTCTTCGAGGACCTCTTCCCCACTGTCCGACCCCATACGCAGATTCGAAGTACCAGAGGCACCCAAAGACTAGTCTAATATGTGCATTTCCTCAATTACAACCAGGATTCATGTTTCCATGGGCATTGCAGACCAGCAAGACTGCAGGCTCTTCCGAAAGCTCATTAAGGAAGCCCTTTCCTGCCAGAGCTTAAAGGGCACTAAGGCACATCAAGGAGGCTAAGGAGGTAGAGATAGTGGGAGAGGCTGTTCCCACTAGGGAGAGCAATCCTCCCACTTTCCCACCAGTGGGGGGATACCTGCAGTGCTGATGGCACAGCCTGTAATACTGGTGACAGAGTTGGTTGCAGCTTGGGGCCGAACCCTGACAATCTCCGCTATTCATTCAGGGTATCGCATTCCACTCACGCAATCTCTCCTTCCATTGACTTAGAATACAGTTTCATCAATCTCCTACACGGAGGGATCCGTGGAGCTGGCCCTCCAGGCCGAAGTCCAAACCATGTTGGAGAAGGGTGCTCTCGAGGAGGTCCTCAACAGATTTCAGGCTTCTTCAGTTGATTTTTACTTGTGAAAAATGCATCTGGAAGCTGGAGACCAGTCATAGATCTCTCAGCTCTGAACAAGTTTGTTCTACAAACTCTGTTCAGCATGGAGATGCCAGACACGGTCATAAAAACAATAAGACTACAAGACTTCTTGTGCACACTGAGACTCAATGATGCATGCTTCCAGATCCCTGTCCATCTGTCTTCAAAATAGTATCTAAGGATTATCCACGACAACAGGCAATACCAGCTTAAGGTGCTGTGCTTTGGTCTTTCAACAGCACCCCTGGTTTTCATGAGAGTCTTCACCGTGTCAACAGGCACTCACAAGATACCTGGCAGATTCTAGCAGACTCACTGATGACCTTTCTTCAACACCGAGACAGACTTCTCAAATTTTGTCACTATCTGGGGATCATGGTAAATCTCGAGAAGTGATCCCTGCTTCCATCCCTGAGACTGGTATACTTAAGTAGGATAATCGACACCAGTATAGTCTTTGCTGAGGAAGGTGGCAGCCCGTTCTTCCAATGTGTTGCTCTCTCAGCCCAGCGGTGGTTACGTCTCATAGGTTATTTGACATCCCTCATCCGACCAGTCCGCAAGGGCCACCTACGAATTCGATCTCTTTAGCGGCAGCTGAAATCCAGGTAGGTCCAACGCAAGGACTCTGGATATCCTGGTCTGGAATGGGCCCAAGCCGCGGGCGAACCTGAGATGGTGGGTGGCAAACGAGAATCTCCACTGAGGAGTTGACCTTCTTGTTCCTCCCTGGAATTGTTGCTCTTTTCAGATGCATCAAAAGAAGGTTGGGGGTTCCATATGCTGCACCACAGCCTCTGTGCTCTAGTCAGAGTCCAAAAGGTACCAGCATATAAATTTCCTAGAGATAAGGACAGCCTTTCTAGCCTTACAACAGTTCCATCAGTTCCTGGCAGGTCACTCGGTGGTGTTGATGAGCAACAACAGCACCGTTGTTACGTTTTTTGCTGCCCATTTGTCATCTAGTATCAGAGATGCTAAGATGGGCAAAAGACAACTCGGTGTCCCTATCAGCTTGCTTCATTCCAGGCAAGAGGAAAGTTCTCGCAGACAATCTGAGCAGATCGACCCGATAGTGGGCTACGAGTGATCTTTGAATCATCCAGTAGCTAACAAATTCCTGACTTTGTGGAGTTCCCCAAGAATGGATCTGTTGGCGATATCCCTGAACAATAGGCTCCCACTGTACTGTTCATCAGTCCCGGATTTCCATGTTCTCTGGCAAGCTCCAGTCCAAGAACGGTGGGACAACATCACCGTTTATGCCTTTACCCTGTTTTGTCTGATGAGAAGGGTGCTCAACAAGTCAAAATTATCGGTAAACCTATCAGTAACCCTCATTGCTTCACTAGAGCATTATGCCGAATGTTACCCGGACTTTCTACAGCTCATGATGGAGGTCCCAAGAGAACTCCTTCCACAACACGATCTACTCAGATAACCGCACATAAATATCTTTTACAAAGCCGAGAAATCCTTACGACTTCATGCCTGGAGACTACCCAGCATCTCCTCTATGGGAGAGGCTTTTTGCAAAAATTGTGAAGACCCTGTCTGGACTGGCTAAGTGGACTGTATTCTGTGGTCAGTGTCGTGGAAGGGGTATCTTTCCCTTCGGTGCTTCTATTCCAACAATAGCAGAATTCCTCTTATACCTTTAGGGAAAGAAACTTCTCTCGGTCTCTGCGGTGAAAGGCTTCCGCTCATCCTTGAGCCTCACCTTTAGGTTGAAAAGAGTTAACATTTCCTCTTTGATGGAGTTGTTTCTCCTCATATGGAGTTTCGAACTTACCTGCCCTCAGTCAGAAGTTACACCAACCCCATGGAACATGGTTCGTGTCCTTTGGCCCCTGTAGGGCACTCCCCATGAACCATTATGACAGACATCAAAATTTCACCTGACTTTGAAGACGGTTTTCCTGTTCTTGTTGGTTTCGGCCATGGTCTTTCCTATGACGTCTCCTATTCAAGGGGATGGGGGGCGGTAATGGTCGTCCTCATGCCTGAGTTTATCACCAAGACTCAAAATCCAAGAGTAGCGGATATTTGATTCCAGCCCTTCGGGATTGGGAATCTTCATAATGTAACTGATGATCCAGATCAACTTACTGTGTCCAGGGAGAAGTTTGAAGTACTACTTCCAAAGAACTGCAGCAGCTCTCCCCTGAGGGTCAGCACTCTTTGCTAGCATGGGGAAAGTCAAGAGGAGGATCAGGGAGAACACCATCTCTGCTTGGATTCGTAAAGCCATAGACCGAGCATTGAATCCAATCCTTCACCACAGAATTGATGACCCAGAGCCCATGGCGTTAAGGGCATTAGGATGACCCTAACATTCAGGAAAAACTACTCTGTGATGCAGGTCTTGCAAGCAGGTGTGTGGAAGCATCCACCGACCTTCACAGCCCACTACCTGCAGGACGTGATCCACAGGAACATGGATACATTCTCTATTGGCCCTGTGGTGGCTGCACAACAAGTAGGTTAAATTCCTCAGGCTCCTTGATGAGCAAGTAGCAGGTAGTAGGTTGGGCAGGGCACCAGGCACCCGTTGCGATGGGCACCAGCCACCCGTTGCGATACTACTGCTAGAGAGTTATTGGGTCCTTCAACTGGCCAGACCATACTACTTTGGATCCATATCACTGGTTATGACTCATTTTCCTTTTGCCTATAGATACACTGAATAGTCTGGCCTATTTTTTTACATACTCTCCTGTCCTCTTACACCTGACAACACTTAAGATTATCAAACAATTTTTTCTCATTCAAGGGGTTATCTACTTCAATGTAATTGTTCAATGGCTACATCCCTCTTGGTAACGGTAGAAGAGAATCTGTAGCTATGGTAAGCATCTCTTCTATGAGAAGGACACTCCAAAATCAAACCATTGTTCTCCCTCTTAATGAGAGAATGCCTTGACGCAGTCATGTGGTTTCTTCATATTGTTGAAGAATTGTGACAGGCAAAAGGGCTCTCGAACTTGCGGAAATTGCTCCCCAAGTTTGAATCTAAATTTCTCTCCCTTTCATCTATTCCTTCTGTTCAATATTTCTTCGACCTTCTCCTAATTTGATCAACTTTCTTTTGTCTTACTGGCCTAACTCTATGAGTATTATTACTCTTAAGTTATATATATACTGTGTATATATATATATATATATATATATATATATATATATATATATATATATATATAAATATATATATATATATATATATATATATATATATATATATATATATATATATATATATATATATATATATATATATGTTTATATATATATTTTTTATTTGTTCATTTACTTATTTATCTATTTATTTTTATTTTATTTAAATGGCGTGGATATTTCCACATTCGTTATTACTGCCTGCTTAGATGAATGGGAGAAGGCATCAGGGTTGGGAGGTATTCGCATTCAAAGCTATATATGAGAGTATTTTATGATCTCAGCCATCCCAAAGATGGTTTGGACCTTTTTGGCAGAACTACTCTCAAGGGTTGGGTCATCGGAATCCAGGGGGATCCAATCCTTGAGGTGGGACTCTTGGCTTATGGCTGGAAACCCATCATTATAGATATGGGGAGGTTGATTCCATATATCCTTGGTCTCAGTCCTAACAGGCGGGTTTAGCTTACACCTGTGCCTCTATTTGTTTTGATGCTATCCTCGGGTAAGGTATGGAGTGGACCATCTGGGTTGTATACTCTCATTGTGCCGATAGTGGAGAATGCAAATTTCCTTTCTAATGTATGATACTTTCTTAAAATTCTCAAGCAGGTAAACCAACAAAACCAACGAAAAACAAAGAAAATCCCACCCTTAAATATGCCCCCTTCAAATACTGACTCCCCATCCCCTGGATTTGCTGACTCCCCCACGGCATTGTTGATGACCTCTGATAATGTGAATAGGGAAAGTTCTGTTGATGACCTTGGAACGGGAAAGGACCATTCTACTGATATTTCAAAATCGAGTAATTTGGGTAACACGAAGAAACTTATGCTATGGATGCATAAAAGAAATAAGGATGAAACTTGAAGCTGAAACATGGAATTCATGGATATCTTACAGTAGTTATGATGAAGCATTTAGTGCAATAAGTAACTTGAATAATATTAATAACTTGAATATCGCTAGTGCTCTCTGCGATAAGGTACCAAAAGACTTGTATGTGTATAGGCCTGCCGATTGGTTGGTTGGAAAAAGACGCAGATTTAGTTATGCCCTCCCAGAGAAAGCCAAAACCACCGATGTGGCTTATATCTGAATCAAAGGGGGTTACATGGAATTATTTTAAAATATGAAAATTGATTCAGAAAAAAAGTATGAACTATTGCACCAGGTGATATATCTCGTTTTGGAAAAAAAATAGTTTCCTTATCCATGCCAAATCCAGTACACAGTCTGCAATATTGTCCAACATGAAAACAAGTAATGATGACATTAAGTTAGATGTCAAACCCCACCTAAATTTTAGCTACGGAAGGGGGTTAGTTTTTAACAGAGATCTATATGAATTTACAGCGGAGGAGATACTGGCCATGTGTCCACTAAATGTATGGAAAGTTCACAAAGTCCCCGGTACATCAAAGATAATCCTTACGTTCCAGGATGCTGATGTACCATTCCATATTACTATTGAAAACGAAATAATTAAAGTACGACTATTCAAGCAGAAGCCACTGCAGTGTTTTAATTGTTTTAAATTTAGACATCTGTTTAAGTTTTGCAAAAATGAGAAAACATGTGGTAATTGCTCCAATTCTTACCGTGGAGTATGTGCACTTGGAGAGAGGTGTTTAAATTGCAACTCAAATCATAAATCCACTGACAAGAGCTGCGAGCGATATAAGTTGGAAGAAGCTGCCCTTAACAAATCTATTTTAGAACTTATAAGTTAAGAACATGCCAATAGACTATTAAATAAATCTAATAGCTATGCCAAGGTATTAAAATCAAACCCACCTAGTACTGCCAATAGCTCTAGAAAAATAAATATACCATCTGATAAAATGTCAAATGACAAGGTAAGCATATTACCTCCTGAGGCTTTACCACGGCGTATTAACACTAAGGCATTGCCCATTTCTGTACAACCCTCGTCCCCCATTACAAAAACTATTACAAACCTCTCACAGGCCATGTCCTTGCCTGATTTGATGGAGGGTCCACTCAAAACCAACTTACCTGATGCACCTGTAGTGGGAATGGTGCAAAAACCTAGAAACCCACCATCAATTAATCGTAAAAGAGAGAGACCTCCATCTCTCTCACTCACATTAATGTTATGACATCAAATAAATTTGATGTTTTGTCTGTTGATGTTTCTAATGAACCAGAAGATAAACTGAATAAATCAGAAATTCAAGTTGAGGTCCACCATCCACCTCAACAAATAGATCAGAAAGACAAAGAAAAATACAAGTGTAAAACCCAACATATCGAGACCATCTCTGAAGAAACCTACAGGTAATAATGTTAGATTAAAAACTGCTAATGGGAAGACCTCATCCAAGATGTCTTCCAGAAGTAATCCATAGTTTTCTCCTCCATTTTGTAGTGGAATTTTCAGGGTTTAAGGGCCAAATATGAAGAACTTAAAATCCTAATTCATGAACATTCCCCATAATTGTATGTCTACAGGAAAGTAAGCTTGATGCTAATGCTCCTAATCCTCGAGAGTATGTTAGCTATAGAACACCATATAATCAACAAGTAGGGAGCCATGGCGGAAGTCTCATGTACGTTCGTTGAGCTGTTCCCCAAATACATTTGTCTATTCGTACACCCCAGCAGGCAGTGGTTGTACAAATCGATATATGGAGAAAATATACAATATGCTCTTTGTACTTACCTCCAAATGATAGTATTTTATTTGATGATTTATTAGAGGTCATTCAACAACTCCCTCAACCTTTTCTCTTACTGGGAGATATGAACGGTAGACATCCTTTATGGGGTGATGTTTTGGCAAATACAAGGGGCAATATTATCCCATCAATTGTGGAGAATGAGGATGTGGAACTCATTGATACAGGAGAGCCCACACACTTCCATGTTCAAAGAGGTACCTTTTCATGCATTGACCTTTCAATTGCAAGCTCTAGCTGCCTCCTTGATTTCCATTGGAGGACATTAGATGATTGGCATACTAGTGATCATGCACCAATCCTTATAAACACCAACAAGGGTCCGCCTTTACAAAGATCGCCACGATGGAATCTAGACAAGGCAGACTGGGTTAAATTTTGTGAGCTAAGTGAAATCAAGGGTAGTGCAGAGCAGTTTGAGAGTGTTGATGATGCCATAGACCTACTGAATGGAATTCTCCATACAGCAGGAATCAATTTGATTCCCAGAACCACAGGACTATTTAAAAGACGACCAGTCCCGTGATGGTCTTCAGAATTAACAGCCTTGCACAGAGCCACCAGAAAATCTCTTACTAGATTGCGTAGATGCCATATGGATGAAAATTTGATAATATACAAAAAGTGTAGAGCACAGTTCCGTTGTGTAATAAAAGAAGCTAGACGCCAATTTTGGGTGGCTTTTGTTTCCTCCATTAATTGTAGAACACCAACATCTTCTGTATGGAGGAAAATATAAAAGATTGCCGGCAAATTTACCACAAACCCACCACCATTGTTGAAAGTGAATGGTCAGTATGTGACTGAAGCAAATGAAGTTAGCAATGCCCTGGCTGACCACTTTTCAAATGTATCACGCAAGAGTGTAGAAGCTCCTGGTCCCCAGTACAGAAGCATTGAAGAAAAGAAAATTTTAAATTTTGCAACAGGAGGGGAAGAATCATATAATTCTCCTTTTACTGAAAGAGAACTCTATTCCACATTCACTACATGTAACGAAACCACCCCTGGACCTAATGGAATTCCATATGCAATGGTTAAACATGTACATTTTAATACAGTTACTTATTTTAAGCATTATTAATAGAATATGACATGATCATAGTTACCCATGTGTTTGGGAACTAGCCATTATTTTAGCCTTTTTAAAACTCGGTAAGGACAAGTTTTTAGCAGCAAACTATCGACCTATTGCATTGACATTTTGTTTATGTAAAATCATAGAGAAGATGGTCAATGCAAGGTTGATTTGGTACCTTGAGAAGAGGGTATTTTATCACCGATTCAGTGTTGATTCAGAAAAATGCACTCAACAACTGATGTGTTGATACAACTCGAGTCCTCTATTTGTGAAGCCTTTGCTTCCAAACAGCACCATGTGACAGTCTTTTTTGACACTGAAAATGCATGTGATACCACATGGCGATATGGTATACTTAAAACAATTCATGAATTGGGATTAAAAGATGAACTGCCACTATTTATTCAGTCATTTCTTTCACAAAGAGTTTTTCAAGTGAGAGTGGGGGAAGCTGTATCATAGAGTAAGTGTCAGGAAGAAGGAGTTCCTCAGGGGGTGCTGAGTGAAACCCTTTTTGCACTAGCAATTAATGGGATATCCTCAGTCATTCCCTGGGATGTTCTCTCAACATTATTTTTGGATGATCTCTCAATATCATTTGCTGGAGCTAGAATGGCAATGGTTGAGAGAAAAATACAACTCTCTATTGACAAAATTACCCAGTGAGCCGATATGAATGGATTCAAGCTCTCAACAAGTAAAACTACTTTTGTCCATTTTTTTTGTATCCGGGGAGTACATCCAGACCCGGATATATACAACGGATACCATGTGCAAGTGAAGCTAAATTTTTAGGTTTGATATTTGATTGTAGGCTTACATGGGTTTCTCACTTAAAAGCGTTAAAAGCTAAATGTCGCGAGGCTCTGAATCTTTTAAAAGTATTATCCCATACATCATGGGGGCAGACCGCAATACTATTTTGAAATTATACAAGGCCTTGATTTTTTCCAAAATCAGTTATGGATGTGAGATATACTCCTCAGCCACCCCAAGCCGGTTAAAGATATTAGATTAAATACATCATGCTGGTATTAGATTGTCCACTGGAGCATTTAGAACCTTACCTATCTCAAGTCTCCTTGTTGATGCTGGAGAGTTACCTCTAGACTTTTACCGAATTTCTACTATTATTCGGTATTGGTTTAGATTGCAAAGACACACTAATTCTTTAGCCTTTCAGACTGCAAGCCCAGTGAGTCACTCAACATACTTTGAGTTGCACCCAAAATCTCCTCAACCTTATGGGTTTCGGGTGAAAAATTTTTTAAACAGTCTTGATATAATTAGAATTAAGGTGCTTCCATTTAAGGTATCATCAATGACTCCATGGAAATTACCAAAGGTATCTTTGTAAATATTTTATTGGAGTTAAGAAGAATATGACTGACTTATAATCCAGGGGATCGACTTTTATATATACTGACAGCCCCAAATCTGATGCTGGCATTGGATTTGGAGTACATAGTAATGGTTTTAATTGTAGAGGTGCACTTCCTCTAACAGCTTTAACATTTACTGCCGAACTGTATGGCATATTAACTGCTGTTGAAAAAATAGGGTAATTTTACCATTTTTAGTGATGCAAGGAGTGTCCTTCAAGCTTTAGAAGTGTTTAATTCTAGTAACCCTCTAGTTTTAAAGATTTTTGAATGGCTTTTTATTATTGGAAGGAGAGGTATAATGGTTCGATTTTGTTGGGTTCCAGCACATGTAGGTGTGTGTGGGAATGAGAAGGCAGATTCATTGGCGAAAAATGCAGCATTAGTGTTGCTGCCAAGAAGGTATCCCATTCCCTGTAATGACTTCCTACCTAACATCAAGAAATTGCTTTGCAATAAATGGCAACAGCACTGGGATAGTCTAGATGGGAATAAAATGAGAGAAGTAATAAATTTCATATCTCCTTGGAGGTATGACATGATGCCCCGAAAATGGGAGACGTCTCTTTGTCGTCTCCGTATTGGTCACACTCGTTTGACACACGAGTTTCGGTTGAAGGGCCAACACCAACCATATTTTGACGACTGTTTGGTACCTCTAACAGTGAGGCATTTGTTGACCGAATGTCTCAGTTATAATACCTTAAGGAATAGATATTTGTTTGAGGTGAGGGTGGCAGGTTCATCCTTGCCAAGATTCTTGGACATGATGTGTCCTACTATGCAAGTGGCATTTTTAGATTTATTTCAGAAGCAGGTCTTCATAAAACTATTTAACTATTATAATGACATTAAACTTTTATGGTTTTAATTGAATATTCTTTTATTTTTATATATATATATATATATATATATATATATATATATATATATATATATATATATATATATATATATATATATATATATATATATAGACTAAATGATATCGGTGTCAATGACTTTAGATGTCAGGATGACTGAAAACTTTAAATCAATCAATCAAACCATTGTTCTCTAGTTTTGGGTAATGTCATAGCCTCTGTACCATAGTCTTTCACTCCCTTGGGAAAGAGTTCTTTTGCTTGAGGGTGCACTCGGGCACTCTATTCTGTCTTATTTCTCTTCCTCTTGCTTTTTTTAAAGCTTTTATAGTTTATACATGAAATATTTTATTTCAATGTTGTTACTGTTCTTAAAATATTTCATTTTAATTGTTAATTACTTTTCTTGTAGTTTCCTTATTTAATATCCTCACTGGGCTATTTTCCATGTTGGAGTCCTTGGGCTTATAGCATTTTGCTTTTCGAACTAGGGTTTTAGCTTAGCAAGTAATAATAATAATAATGATATTAGTTGAGGGCAGAGGTTACTCAGGATTAATCTTGGATGAATGATAAAGAATGACTGGCTCTTTCTTTCATCTTCCTCTCTCATGGGGGACAGCACCTACGGTCCTCTGCAAGCCTGCCGCCTCTGTCTGCAGGCAGAACCATTTTCCATGTGTAACCTGGTATGAATATAATACTTGCTGCGTCCCCATACCCCCTGGCGAGGTGGGATTGGGTAACGTCTATGGGTGATTTAAAGATTCCTATGTTGCTGAGAATTCTTACCTTGGCTAGTATCACACAATCACACAGATTGATCAGGCCGCTATAGCATGCTTTGCAGGTACAATTAGCGAGGTGTCAGGGTTTCTTCCTTATACATGCAGAGCACACACAGGAAAAAACTGGGTCAAAAACCAGCCAGAGGGTTCGGACTTCCACCTACCTAAAGGTTGAGTTATTCCTAATAAAGAGCGAAAGGGTTTGTAATGAGTGGTGGAACAAATGCCAAATTTAAAGTAATTTGTATTTTTCCTAAGGATACAAACCTTGAGCTCTTTATACAAATTTGGCTGGCCATCACCTATCCCCCTGCGAATCCTGCCTGAAATCAAAAGTGACCAGTCATACACACAGGTGTATGTGTGGGCGGGGTAGCTGGTATTACCCCCTCTGCGCTAGCTAGCGGTGGGGTAGTTACACCTTGCTAAAAGTCTTATGGCTAGTCTTCCCGCTTTGTTGAAAGTATATCCCAAATAAAGAGCTCAAGATGGGTATCATTAGGAAAAATACAAATTAACTCTAAACTTTTAATTTTTCCATAATTGGAATACAAACCACCGCTATTTATAGAAGTATTACTTTTAGGAAGGGTTAACTATTCATACTGATAGTTAATGGGTGTTGGGGGTAGTAGCTATGCCTCTCACTCACACACCTGTAACTTTAACTGACTTTACTTTTGGTTCAGGAAGAGAGATATTGTCTCTCTGCCCTCTCCAACTGACCGGTCTTTTGACTATTTAATCTTATGTTTTTCTTTTATGCAGCATATATGAATACATTCTTTATTTTATATATATTTTAAGCTTTCTTTACAGTGAATGTTGCTGTTTGTTTGACAGCGTAGTGAGGCAGGTTCTCAAGGGCGGAGAACCTTCCCTTACGACCTTTCTCCTTTGGGCAATGGACATCCCATATGTGGGTGGCCTTTCAAGCGTCTCGGCTGCCGCTACAGGGGAGTCATTATCATTTGGATTCTCCTCCATTTGGATGTTAAAATCGCCATCCCCCCCCCCTACGTTTCCTGAAATGGAATCTGCCTGCGGCCTTCACAGAGCTTAACTTGGGTCTTGATCTTTCTAACTGACATCACCTTTCACTTTATGTGAGCTGCCGTCAGTTCCTCTATGGGGGAACACATTCCCAGTTTGCGGGTTAGGTTGGGCATCCGAATGGTTTTCTTCATTAATTAAGTGAAATAATAACTTTGTAATTCAACTTTTCATCTTCGACTCCACTCCTTGAAATGATGTTCCTCTGCCTTTCTTGCCGGGAGAGGGGGGGGGGGGTGCGCATGGCATTAGCTTGTCCACTCTTCCTTTGGGTCCCTCCTTCCCACCGGAGGGTTGAGTGGTTCTCCCGAGTAGTTGGTTTTGTCGGCCTAATTGATTGTAATTCTTGTTTTGTTACAGTTTTTACGCTGCTGTTCTCCTTCTCCTATCGATTCGGCCAAGGAATGGAGTACTCAGTCCTTAATTTGTGTCTGTTCTCTGGGTGGACTCCTTTCCCATGCCAATTAAGTGCTCATCCTGAGGGAGTTTTTTTCTTGCATAATTTGTTTTTATTTTTCCTTAGTTAGCGATGCTGTACTTCTTCGTTTGGCTAAGATAGCCAACGTAGAAGAACATTGCCGTTCGTTCTTGTGAAATTTGCTGTCACTATACCATCACATCCCTGTTCTCCTGCTCCTGTGCCTGCTCCTGATCAGCACACTAACCTCGAGGAACTAGCTCTGGCTACGTTTTCTCAGGTAGAGCTCGATGCAGACTTTCAACTTCAATAAGGCTTGTTGATGGAAAGCAAAGAGCCCTGCCCAGAGGTCCGTCTCCAGGTGTTGGACAAATTTCCCTTCCAAGGGAGAGTTATCCTTCCCAGGTGTTTGGCTGTCCTCCCTTCGAGCGAGAACTTCCATTCATCATCTGTCTAGCAACCTTCCTATATGCAGGGAGAATTGTTGACAGTTACATCTCATCAGCTGTTGCAGTTTCTTCACCAAAGACTACGCTCCCCCCTCCATGTTGAGCCGACTCTTCCATCGGGAACTGAGAAAAGTCCGAGGCAAGTCTCTCCAGCGGTGGATCACTTCTCTCTCGTTTGCAAGAGAGACCACCCATAGAGACACCTCTTAAAAGACCTTCCAGCTGAGCAGTCTTCTCTGCAGAGGTTCGTTATTGTCATCGGCAAGCTTGCTGAGTTTGGGGTCGTCCCCGTCATCTCAGACATGCTCTTTCATTTTTGGCAAAGAGACGTCTGTTTGGCTCGTCGTCAACATTTGGAGCTTCAAGGAACTCTCCGTTTGCCCACTCCTCAGCTATTTCCTTTGTGACGAGTCTCATAAGTCTCGCCCTTCACCCTCTGGTTCCTGACCCTCGCCTGTCTCACCACACTCACCTTGGACTTGGTGTTCACCAGCCTTACGGCATTTGCCTGTCCAACGTTCCTATCCGACCTGACGCCTTTGAACTGCTGTTCGTGGCTCGCTATCGCCCATCGAATCTCCTGGTTTCCCGCCCTGGCATTAATGACTGGGGTAATGTCACTGATAACTAACTTGCCAATCGCTAATCGTCACATTGCTGATTGCAGATCACCAGCTAGCTGATCACTGATTGCCAGCTCGTGTTTCACCGATTGTCGACCTCCTGTCTTACAGATCGCCGATCTCCAGCTCGCCGATCCTCAGCTCGCCGATCGCCAACTCACCATTCGTAGACCCATACTGCTGTTCTTCAACTAACCGATTGTTGATTGCCAGGTCACTGAGCGTCGTCTCAGATCTCCGCATCCCGATCTCCAGCTCACAGCTAGACCATTCGACTGCTGGCCATTCACCAGCTCGCCTATTTGCAGCTCTCTGATCATCAGCTTGCCAATGGCCAGCTCGTCAATTGCCAACCTACTGATTGCAAGCTCAATGATCGCCAACCGCTGACCGCCACGCAGATCGCCTGCTCGTAGGTCACCAGATCGCCAACTCGCCAATCGCCGATTCAATGGATAGACGATCTCCGGCTTCTTACTGATCGCATTGATTGCCAATCGGCGTTTGTCAACTTTTCGTTCGATATTTTTGACAGGTATCAGTTCTCTGTTTGTCAAGTTGATGTTCGCTTATTCACCGTTCGCTGTTTACCAGCTCGTGTTCATCACTAAGCCAGCTCAAGATCGTCTTCTCTCCTCTCTGTTGGGCTTATGCTACTTCGGTAGCCCTCCCGTGTAGAGTTGAAGGAGCTTCTCCTGAGCCTCTCTCTTCAGAAGGTGCTTTCATCTAGACCACATAGGTTGTCTTCTCACCTCTCTCGGGGTTACTCGACTTCAGTAGCCCTCCCACGTAGAGTTGAAGGAGTTTAATGCAGTTTTCCTTCTGGGAGCCTAACCCAGCGCTTTTCATCAATGACTGGGGTAATTCACGAGGGTCACCTTCGGCGCTTAATACCCCTCTCGCCTTTTGGGTTTTGTTTGTTTCTCACAAACAGGGTTTCTTCAGTTCCCGAAGTTTTCATCACCTTCTGCGAACTTCGAAGAACTTGCATTCATGTTGCCAGGTTTCTTCATCGAATCCTTCAGGTTCACGGACGTTCATTCCTCATGAATGTACGTTCTTTTCCTTTACTTTGTTCCTACTACAGAAGGAGGCATATTCCTTGAATGTGTTCCTCCCCCCTGCATCGGAAGGCACAACCCTATGGGGTGTCCTAAGACCTTTGCTTGTGTCAACAGACTCTTCTCGGTCATGTTGTTCATGGCATTTGTCAGACCAACTGTCCTCTCTATCTACTTGTCAGGAACTCCAGTTCGTGGCTCTCCAGCGGGTTCCAGCCACCCGGTCGCTTGTCCCTCACCGACTCTTCAGCATACATCTGTTCGTTGTTCGCCAACGGTTAGCTGTTTGCAAACTTCTCCAGCAGTTTACTGCTCCCCTAGGATTTGCTGTTCATCTCTGGGTTGCCAGTTGTCGACTCACCAGTCACAGACAGCTCATCAGCAACCTTCAACTGCTCGCCACTCACTCTCCGCTCGTCGTTCACCAACAACTCGCCGATTTCCAAAGAGATTGGAAGGCAAACGACATCACGCTCTTGTTGCTCGCCATTTGTCTGCAGGTCAATCGCCTAAACAATCGTCAGGTTACCATCAGTCCCTATCAGCAGATCGTCAGTAGGCGACCACTCATGATCCCTCTCCAGCTACACACCAACCCCAGGAACCACCCCCTGACCATCGTCAATGTTCCCCAGAACGTCGCCATTCGCGTGGAGAGGCTTAGCAAGACTTCTCCTTCATGAGCCTTCAGGCGCTCTCCAGAGTGACAACAGTAACCTCCTCACCGTTTTCATTCATCTTATTCTCCTCCCTGCAAGCGCAGGACCTTGCGTTCGCCAGGGAGAGCTGAGAAAGGCAAGATTCTTCCTCCAGTAGTTCCGGGAGAACCTCCTTCACGACCTGTACCGTTCCCTCATAAGGAGATTTCAGCACTGCAGCCCCACTAGATCGTCTTCAACAGCAGGCAGGACTTCCTTGTGGAAACCCCCTTTGTCAATCCCTCCAGGGGATCTCTCTGATAGTCCTGCTATAGGTCAGGAGCCGTGGTTTTGAGCCTAGTAAGGACCGTTACTCAAGCCTCCGCGACAGGTTATCCCCCTGTTTACCATTCAGACTCCCAGGATCCCCTGGAGGAGTCCTCCTCACTGTTGGCCAACCCTAGGCGAAAATCCACTGTTCTTTCCAGCAAAGAGACTTTGGTTTCTTCCTCCCCTGAAGAGGAAAAGAGGAGTTTCTGACGAGGTGGTCATGTCTAGGGTTAAGCTGATACCTCTTGGGATATCCCAGCGGAGTCTAATTATCACCATGCTTTCTCCTCCTCGTCCAATTGCTCCACAACCAGCAGCCCTGAAGGAAGCTCCATGCAGGAAGGAGTCCCCAATTGGCTACTTCTGCCCCTCTCCTATCGAGGAGGTTCCTCGAGAGCTTAGAGCAGCCTCCTCTAAACCCGTGGAAGACACTATCCGTACTCTTACGGGTGAGCATTATAAGTGTCCCGCCAAAGCCATCTGTATTGGAGACCTTCACTCCGAAACGCTGATAAAGGCCTCGACGAGGATTGTGAGACCCACAGAGGTGGTCAGGCAGTTATCACTAGCTCATTACTTTGACGACAACCACGAACCACCCTGAGATGAAGTTTTGTGGGTGGAAGACCCTGAGTCTGCTGTCATTACTCAGCCTCTGAACGTGACCGCCTCTTCAACCTCTCAAAGATGAGGGCAACCGTCTTGCAGGCAAGAGGTAACCCCCTCCCCTTCGAAGTGAACTTAGCTTTGAGATCTGGTTCATTTCTTGTTTAACGCCTGATGTCTACCTTCAACTTGGGTTAGAACTTGTGGATGGGAAACGAAGAGTGCAGCCAAGAGGATCGCTTGCTGGTGATGGAACTCTCCCTTCCATTGTGGGGAGAATCATCGTCAATGGCAGTAGATGTTGATCGTGTCCTTCCTTCTCCCGTTGGTCTCACCTTTGGAGGATTCTTTAAGCGGAGAGAGATTCATCCATTCCCCTACTGAGGAAGTAGTTCCTCCACCAGCCACTATGTAGCAATCTTCCTGCTTGCTGGAAAGATTGTCGTCATCAGCAATAATCGGCTGCTGCCTTCCCATCCGCAAGAGAATCTTTTTCCTGGTTGGCCTTCCCTTTGGGAGATTCATCCAATGAAAATTGGGTTCCCCCTTTCTCCATCATTGCTTTTCAGAGCAGGCCTCGTCCCAGTAGTCTTGTCTCATTAAAAGACTCTTCTCTCCTACTAATGTAGATCCTGAGAGGTCCTACGGGAATTGGTTTCTTCCATTCCCCACCCTTTATCTTCGGGAACAGGCCATCAGATTCACCTTACCAGCAACACTTGTCGTGCCTAGCAAACATGTCTTGTCAGTGAGATTCATCTTGCCCAGGAGACTATTCATGCCCATTTGACTGATCTGCAACTCCCAACGGAGATTACTAAAGAACCCCCTCAGCGACTCTTAAGAGCCACACGCGAACACCTTTAACAATGCATTATCATCGCGGTGACCCTCTTGACGAGAGAATGCCTTGACGTTGTCATATGGTTTCTCCATATTGTTGAAGAATTGTGACGGGCAAAAAGGATCTTGAACATGGGGAAATTGCTCCCCAAGTTCGAATCTAAATTTCTCTCCCTTTCCTCTATTTCTTCTGCTCAATATTACTTCGACCTTCTCCTAATTTTATCAACTTTATTTTGTCTTGCTGTCCTAACTCTATGAGTATTATTCCTCTTAAGTTTGTATATATATATATATATATATATATATATATATATATATATATATATATATATATATATATATATATATATATATATATATATATATATATATATTTATGTGTGTGTGTGTGTGTGTGTGTAGATGTATGCATATACTGTATATAATATTTATTTTATTTATTCATGTATTTAATTTTTTTTTCATTTTTTCAAATGGCGTGGATATATCCACATTCATTATTACTGCCTGCTTAGATGAATGGGAGAAGGGATCAGGGTTGGGAGGTATTTGTATTCAAAGCTATATATGAGAGTATTGGATGAGCTCAGCCATCCCAAAGATAGTTTGAACCATTTTGGTGGAACTACTCTCAAAGGTTGGGTTCTCGGAATCCGGGGGTATCCAATCCTTCAGGTGGGACTCATGGCTTCTGGCCGGAAGCCCATCATTACAGATATGGGCAGGATGATTCCATATTTTCTTGATCTCAGTCCCAACAGGCGGGTTTACCTTACACCTGTGCCTCTATATCTGTTTTGGTGCTATCCGTCGGGCAGGGTATGGAGTGGAACATTTGTGAAGTTTACTCTAATTGTGCCGATAGTGGAGAATGGAAATTTCCTTTCCAACGTATGATATTTTCTTAAATTCTCAAGCAGGTAAACCAATAACACAACCAACAAAAAACATGAAGAAAATCCCACACTAAACTACGGCCCCTTCAAACACTGACTCCCCATCCCCTGGATATGCTGAATCCCCCCCCCCCCCCTCCCGCCACAGTTGACAACCTCTGATAATTTGAATAGGGAAAGTTCTGTTGATGAATTCGGAACGGTAAAGGACCATTCTACTGATATTCCAAAATTGAGTAATTTGGGTAACACAAGGAAACTTCATGTTACCCAAATTCCAGTAGAGACAAACTACGATGATCTATATAAAGCATTTTAGTGCTATGTATGTATAAAAGAAATAATGATGAAACTTGAAGATGAAAAATGGGATTCAGGGATATCTTACAGTAGTTATGACGAAGCATTTAGTGCAATAAGTAACTTGAATACTATTAAAATTAATAACTTGAATGTCGCGGCTGCTCTCTGCGATAAGGTGCCAAAATATTTGGATGGGTATAGGCCTGTTGATTAGTTCGAAAAAAACGCGGATTTAGTTATGACCTCCCAGAGAAAGCTAAAATCACCAATGTGGCTTATAGCTGAGTCCTCTCCTAGAGAAAGCCAAAACCACCAATGTGGCTTATAGCTGAATCCAGGGGGGTTACAGAGAATTGTTTTAAAATATACTAATTAATTAAAAATAAAATAGGAACTATTGCACTAGGTGATATATCCCGTTGTGGAAAAAATAGTTTTATTATCCATGCCAAATCAAGTACACAGTCTGTAATACTGTCCTACATAAAAACAACTAATGATGACACTAAGTTAGATGTCAAACCCCACCTAAATTTTAGCTATGGAAGGGGAGTAGTTTTCAACGTAGATCTGTATGAATTTACAGAGGAGATACTGACCATGTGTCCACTAAATGTATGGAAAGTTCACAAAGTCCCAGGTACATCAATGATAATCCTTACGTTCCTGGATGCTGATGTACCTTTCCATGTTATTATTGAAAACGAAATGATTAAAGTAAGATCATTCAAGCAGAAGCCACTGTAATGTTTTAATTGTTTTGAATTTGGGCACCCACCTAAGGTTTGCAAAAATGAGAAAATATGTGGTATTTTCTGCAAATCTTACCATGGAGAATGGGCACTTGGAGCCAGGTGTTTAAATTGCAACGCAAATCATAAATCCACAGACAAGAGCTGCGACCTGTATAAGTTGGAGGAAGCTGCCCTCAACAAATCCCATTTAGAAAAAATCAGTTTAGGACATGCTAAAAGACTATTGAGTAAATCAGATACCTATGGTAAGTTATTAAAATCAAACCAACCTAGTACTGCCACTAGCTCTAGAAAAAGAAATATACCATCTGATAAAATGGCAAATGTCAAGGTAAGCATATTACCTCGTGAGGCTTTACCGCAGTGTATTAACACTTGGGCATTGCCCATTTCTGTACAGCCTTCGTCCCCCATTACAAAAACTAGTACAAACCTCTCTCAGGTCATGTTCTTGCCTGATTTGATGGAGGTTCCACTTAAGACCAACTTACCTGATGCACCTGTAGTGGAAAAGGTGCAAAAACATCTCTCTCCCCCTTCCATTAGAAACATTAAAGTTATGTCATCAGATAAATTTAATGTTTTGTCTGTTGATGTTTCTAATGAACCAGAAGATAAACTGAATAAATCAGCAATTCAAGTTGAGGTCCACCATTCGCCTCAACAAATAAATCAAAAGGACACAAAGAAAACACAATCGTAAAACCCAACATATTAAGACAATCGTAAAACCCAACATATTAAGACCATCTCTGAAGAAACCTACAGGTAATAATGTTAGATTAAAAACTGCTAATGGGAAGACCTCATCCAAGATGTCTTCCAGAAATAATCCATTGTTTTCTCCTCCATTTTGTAGTGGAATTTTCAGGGGTTAAGGGCTAAATATGAAGAGCTTAAGCTCCTAATTCATGAACATTCCACCATAATTGTGTCTACCGGAAAATACTTTACTTACTTTACTTTGATGGCTGCTTTTCCGGTCCATACAGCAAGGGAACCCCACTCTCTACAGGACCACCACTGTGGTTAACTTGTTCGTTCAGAGTATTTAACGTTTGATATCGCGTATTGTTCATTTACTGTCAAATTGTCACTGTTTTATGACTGTTGAAGTAAGAAATTCTTCAGTTTCCTCTTGAAAGCCTTGATGTCTTCAATCATTCGAATGTTTCGTGGGAGCGTATTATATAGTCTCGGGGCCGCATATTTAAAGGCTCTGGAACCTAAAGTAGACATAAATCTAGGTTCCAACAGTTTGAAGCCATCTGTAACTATTCTCGTGTCGACACGATTTGTTGGCTGCACAATATTTAGCAATTCCCTTAAGTCAGAGGAAGTTTGGATGCAGATCATATGCATATGTGGTCAGTCTCTAGGGCATTGTCCAGCTTGATAGGGCAATGACACTGCCCCTTACCATTTCAATTAATGTAAAGCCTTTAAACCTTTAAACCTATAAGAGTGCCAGAAGGAAGGCAATATCACAGTCTACAGGCTCATCCAGCTCCCTCCGAGAAGGCTCCTCCTCTAAACTCCTCTTACCGCCGTTTGTGCAGCAGAAGAGGTACTATGAGGTGATAACGAGTCTCTTCCACCCCTGCCTCTAGACCATTTTATAGAGGCACTTAGTAGAGGGTTTCCCTTCAGGAGACTGTTGGGACCCTCGGGCTTGTTATCAACTTCAGAAATCATTGACCTGGAGATGGTCGAGAAGTACGCCATGCAGGCGAGCTCGTGACTTGATCTCTGCTTGGGATTGGCGAGTCACCTGATCAGGACAGAGGTCTGGGGTCCCCCAGAGGTCAATGGAGACCTTTTGATTGTCCGGTACTAAATTTAGGACTATCGAGTTCCTCTCCCACCAGGTAGTCAACTTGTGGGTGAACACTATCAAGTGTCGGGACTCGATAATAGAGAGGTTCCATCAACTTCCGCAAGCCGAGGTTTCTAGGTTGAGAAACTCCTCTTTCAAGGGGAGTTCACTACTTGATCCGAACATGTTGAGCGGGTGGTGGAGAGGTGGAAGAAGTTTAACCAAGACTCCCTCCTCCAGATGGCCCTTACATCAAGGCCCTACCAAGCTCTGTCACAAAAGAACAACTTCCATCCAAACTGCTGACTAGTAGGGTAACAACCACAAAGCAAAAGGTGTCAAAGACTGGTTTACCTAGGCATGATCATAGGCACCATTCAGCAACACTACCCATCAGACAAAAGAATACAGAGGCTGAGGAAGGTAGCAGGGCCCCTTCCTCAGGTGACGAGGAAACTCCTAGCTCATAGCAGATTGCGTCTCATAGGTCACATATCATCCCTGGCCAGTCTAGTTTCCAATGGCCTAGTCTGGCTAGGGTCAGAGGTACGGGCGGACCTCAGATAGTGGGTGGAAGACGAAAACCTCTGCAAAGGGGTCAATCTCCCCCCCCCCCTGAACTGATGCTCTTTCCAGATGCATTAAAAGAAGGATGGGAGGCCCATATGCAACACCCCACCAATTCCGGACTTTGGTCTGAATCAGAAAGGTACCATGTTATAAATATTCTAGAGATGAGGGCAGCCTTTATTGCCCTCCAACAGTTCCATCAGTTCCTGGTGGGGCACTCTGCAGTGTTGATAGGTGACAACACCAAGGTTGTGGCTTACATAAGCAAGCAAGGCAGTACATTTTTGGAGCCCATGTGCCATCTAACAGTAGAAATGATCAGGTAAACGGAGGACAACTCGGTATCCCTATCTGCTTTCTTCGTTCCAGACAAGAGCAATGTGCTGGCACACAATCTGAGCAGAGGAACTCGGATAGTGGGCTCCGAGTGGTCTTTAAATCGTCTAGTAACTAACAAAGTCCCGACTTTGTGGGCTTCCCTGACTGTGAACCTGTTTGCTATGCCCCTGAGCTTCAGGTCCCGTTGCATTGCTCCCTAGTCTCACATCCCCAGGCTCTCTGGCAAGATGCATTCCAATGGTGGGACATTGATGTGTATGCATTTCCTCCGTTTTGTTTGATGAGAATGTTCCTGAACAAGGTCAAAATAAGCGAGAATTTATCAATGATTCTGACAGCTATGGCATCACGCAGAGTGGATCCCAGAACTTCTGCAGTTCCTGACAGAACTCACGAGGGAACTTCCTCCATAACCAAAGCTATTCAAACAACCACATGCGAACATCTTTTACAAGGCCGTAGCTTCGCTTCAGCTTCATGTCTGGACACTGTCCAGCACCACCTCACTCAGACAGGAGTTTTCACAAGTTGTGAAGAGGATGGCTGGACACCTCAGACGCTTTTCAGCATCAGTCTATCAGGCGAAGTGGACTGTCTTTTGTGGTTGGTGTCATGGAAGGGGTATGCTCCTGGTTTCAGCAGTAAAAGGCTACCCCTCAGCCTTGAGTTTTGCCTTTAACCTGAAAGGAGTAGATATTTCTTCCACGTTGGAATTTTCTCTCCACAAAGTTATGAGATTACCTGACGCCAGTCGAAAGGTAGATCTCCTCCTTGGAACCTGGTTTGAGTTCTTCCATCTCTCAAATGTGCTCCCTGTGAAGCATTACGCCAGGCAACAGATCATCACCTTACTTTGAAAATGGTGTTCCTACTGGTGGGGGCTTTAGTCAAGAGAGTTAGTGAACTGTATGATCTTTTCTATGACGTCGCCCATTCAAGGGCATGGGGAGAGGTAATGCTAGAGTTCCTACCCTTTATGATCTGTGTCGTAAGGAGAGAACCCCAGGTCAAATGCCAAGAGCTAGTTGGCATGGACCCCCACCCTCCTAAGAGGTAAGTGATCCGCTATAGATAGTGAGGGTTTGTATAGAGCTACGGAACAAATAACAAATTTGGAAGTAATTTGTATTTTTCTTAATGATACAAACCTGGAGCTATTTATACAGATTAGCCCGCCAGCACCTATCCCCAAAGAAAGTCATGCTTCCAAGTAAAGTGAGTGCTCAGCCCAGGGGTGTGAGTGAGCGGGGTAGCCGGCTAACTCCCACCCCTCGTTCTAATTAGCGGTGGGAATGTTTATTCCTCGGTAAATGTCTTTTGGCTTGTCTTTCACGTATGCCGAAAGTAATAACCCCTATAAATAGCTTCATGTTTGTATCGTTAGGAAAATAAAAGTTACTTCCAAATTTTTTATATTACAAAATTTATTAGTGTGTGTGTATATATATATATATATATATATATATATATATATATATATATATATGTGTGTGTGTGTATGTGTGTGTGTGTGTGTGTGTATGTATGTATGTATATTTATATACTTCTCCATTCATAATCTCCTACTTCGTGCTTCATAGTCCTCAGTGATGTAGGTCTGGGTTTTCCAACTCTTCTTGTGGCTTGTGTTGACCAGCTGAATGGTTGGTGAACTAATCTCTCTTGGGAAGGCCAAGAGTATGCGCAAATCATCTCCATCTACCCCTAATCATGATCTCATCCACATATGGCACTCGAGTAATCTCTCTTATAGTTTCATTTCTAATCCTGTCCTGCAATTTAAATACCAATATCCTTCTGAGGGCTTTGTTCTCAAATCTACTAAATCTATTGGAGATTGTTTCATTGTCATACCATGACTCGTGTACATAGAGGAGTAACACCAATCTCATTAAACTGATAAATACAGTAGTCTGATTTTTATATGTAATTTCCGGTAATTTGATTTCCAAATTTTACTTAAACTTGCCATTGTCTGATTTGTTTTTTTCAATCTCTCACTAAACTCTAATTCTAAAAACTGTGTATTGGAGTTCATAGTTCCTAAATACTTAAATGATTCTTCCTCATTAACCCTTTCTCCTTCCAATGATATTTCATCTTCCAGTGCATACTCTGTTCTCTCATCATCCCTGTCTTTTTTCTATTTATCTTGAGCCCAATCTCGTGTGATATTTCATGCATTCTGGTAAGCAAGCATTGCAAATCCTGTGGTGTTCTGCAAATAAAGACAGCATCATCAGCATTTTCAAGGTCGGCTAAATTCCTATCACCGATCCAGTCCAATCCTTCTCCATCATCTCCGACTGTTCTACGCATTACAAAATCCATGAGGAGGATTAACAATATAAGTGAAAACACATTCCTTTGGAGTACCCCGCTCTTCACTGGAAATTCATTTGATAATACTCCATTAACATTAATTTTGCATTTGCTCTGCTCATGAACAGAATTAATCTAATTTGAATATTTAAGAGGAATTCCATACTAACGCAGGACTCTCCAAAAAATTGGCTGGTGCACACTATCAAAGGCTTTTTCATAGTCCACAAATGGGCTTTCTATATTCTACGCATCGCAGTACAACGTTTCAAAATGAAAATTTGATCAGTGCAACTTCTACCTTTTCTGAATCCTGCTTGTTCATCTCTCAGCTTTTCATCAATCTTTCTCTCCAGTGTCTTTAGAATAAGCGTACTATATATTTTCATAACAACTGACGTAATTATTGCAATCAGTCAGGTGTCTTTTTTACTAGCACCCCTAACTCCCATTCATCAGGTTTTGCCTCTTCATGCCACATCCTACAAATTAATCTTGTAAGTATTCTGAGAGTCACTTCATTTTCGGCCTGTATCATCTCAGCATTTATTCCATTGTATCCAGGGGATACCAGAAAACTTTAAATCAATCAATCAACCAGGGGATTTCTATCTCTTGAGTTTTTTAATGACAGCTTCGACTTCAAACACAATGAATTCATCCATGGGCACATCAAGGTCTTCATCAGCTTCAGGTATATCAATCAATTATTCCCTTCATATCTACTATTCATAACCTCACTTAAGTGTTATATCCATTGTTGTTTTTCTTCCTCTTCTGTTGTTATAACAGATCCCCTCTCTTTTTGATGGGTGTATGCTTCTTCTTCTTTGCCTCATTAGATATGTCATTAATAATTCTATGAGTGATTCTTACACCAGAGCCACTACCTGAATTCATAGTTTTGTCAGCCTCATCTGCTTTCCTCTCTAAATATTCTCTCCAGTTATTCCTGGCTTTTCTTTTGATTGGAATACTTGGTATGATCTACCTTGTACTTTTCATTACTTCCTTGAAAACTTTCAACAATCAATTTCTGCCGTCCCCTTTTCATAGTATCCCACATATCCATGGCTTTCTCCTTGTAACTGCGTGCCCCAAGATTTCACTACCAATTGACTGATATATGTTTTTAATATCAAACCATTCTTCAATAATTGTGTGCTCTTTGTCTCTTAAAGTCTCTAGGACTTTAAGAGGAATGTTTCTCTGTGCTCTTCTTTTAGAAGCCTAGTTGTATCAAACTTAGGAATTCCATCGACCTTTCTGTTGGGTGCTTTCAGTTTTAATTTCAATGTGGCAATGAGAAGCTGGTGGTTACTACCAATATCTGCACCTCTATAGCTTCTTACATTTTTCAGAGTCCTCCTTCTCTTTTTATTAATGGCAATGTGATCTATTTGATTTTTGTAATAGTCACGTGGTGAAGACCATGTATATTTGTGGATGTCCTTATGCTGAAAAAGAGTACTTCCAATGCCAAGATTTTTTTCTGAACAGAAACTTATGAAATATGCTCCATTTTTATTTGCAACTTCTCCAAGACCCTCTACACCCATCACATTCTCTATACCTTGATTATTCCTTCCAACTTTAGCATTGAAGTTGCCAATCACAATTTTCATTTCTCTCTTTGGAACCTCATCCATTACACTGCAGTTTTTCATAGCATTCATCTTTCCTTTCTTCAGGGGAATCATTTGGTCGTACATATCAAATTATAAGTCTCATATTCCACTGCTTTGATTTGATATTTGCAATTAACAACCTACCTTTTACAGCTCTCCTCTCAGTTAATGCCTTTTCTGCTCTTGGTGTCATCATCTTTCCTACCCCTTTTCTTCCAACTACATCTGTTCTTCCTGAATAGATACATATAATGCCCTGGTTTAAAGTTTCCCTACCAATCTCTTTACAACGTATTTCACTTAGGGCTAAGATATCCAAACTATATTTCATAACTTCACTCTCTACTTTCTGTAACTTCCCAATCTGATTTTAACATCCCAATTACCAATTTTCAATTTTCTTTAGTATTTATAAGTCGGGAGATTCTTAGCACACCGTTACGCCTGGGATTGTGGCCATTCTGTCATCTTCTCTTTCCATTGACTGACTAAATCCATAGAGGATTCATTGGCTAGATTTATCAAATGATAGCCATTTCCTTTTGATGGACAATGCCTATCTAACTAAGGCAAGTGACCCTTGTCAGACCATACTAATTCCAGTAAAATCAACTGCCGAGTATCAGGAGTAAAAGCTGAAGAGACAGTTTGTCTATTTGCTTAAACTCAATCTGTCGCCCTACTGACAATGACTTCATCAAGAGTTAGGGGGGCATTTCCTCCACACCCAAAGCTCTCATTACTCCACCGGGTTGCTCATCCGCTTATACGAGTATAACTGCTGGCAAACATGGATTGCTAAGATATACTGCCTAGCACAGTTCTATGATATATATATATATATATATATATATATATATATATATATATATATATATATATATATATATATATATATATATATATATATATATATATATATACAGTATATATATATATGTATATATGCTTTCAGACATATTCATATATATGTTCATATATCATTATCATCTCTTACACCTAGTGATGCAAAAGACCTCAGTTAGATTTTGCCAATCGTCTCTATCTTGAGCTTAGATTATGCTCCATTCCTCATCTCCTACTTCATGCTTCATTGTCCTCAGCCATGTAGGTATTGGTGTTCCAACTCTTTTAGTGCATTGCGGAGCACAGTTAAAGGTTTGGTGAACTAATCTCTCATGGTGAGTGTGAAGAGAATGCCCAAACCATTAATATCTGCCCCTCAACATGATCTCATCCACATATGGCACTCGAGTAATCTCTAATGCTTTCATTTCTAATCCTGTCCTATCATTCAACCCCCAATATTCTTCTGAGAGCTTTATTCATAAATATACTAAATCTGTTGGAGATTTTTTCATTGTCATATCATGACTCTTGTCCATGCTTTAACACAGATCTCGATAAACTAATATTTAGCCTGGTTTTTATATGTAATTTCTGGCGATTTGATTTCCAAATTTTACTTCAGCTAGCCATTGTCTAATTTGCTTTTTTTTCAATTTTTCATTAAACTCCAATTTTAAAGACCCTCTATTGGAGATCATAGTTCCTAAATATTCAAATGATTTTACCTCATTAATCCTTTCTCCTTTGAATGACACATCATCTTCCATTGCATATTCCGTTCTCATCATCACTGTTGTTCTTCTAATTATCTTGAGCCCAACCCCGTGTGATACCTCATGCATTCTGGTAAGCAAATATTGCAGATCTTGTGGTATTCTGCTAATTAGGACAGCTATCTTCAGCTTACTGTATGTTAGCTAATTTCCTATTGCCAATCCAGTCCAATCCTTCTCCACCATCTCCAACTATTTTGCACATTACAAAATCCATGAGGATAAACAACATAGGTGACAACACATTCCCTTGGAGTACTATGCTGTTCTCTGGAAATTGATTTGGTAGGACTCCACTAACATTAACTTGGAACTTGCAATGCTTATGAACAGACTTAATAAAATTTACTTATTTAACAGGAATTCCATAAAAACACAGGAATCTCCACAAAATTGGCGGGCTCACACTATCAAAGGTTTTTTCATAGTCCACAAATGCCATCAAAAGGGGATTTCTATATTCCATGCATTGCTGTACATTTCTCAAAAGGAAAATTTGGTCAGTAAAACTTCTACCTTATCTAAATCCTGCTAGTTCATCTCTCAACATTTCATCAATCTTTCTCTGTATTTTCTTTAGTATATGCATAATATATATTTTTAAGGTAACTGGCATAAGTGTGATGCCTCTGTAATTATTGGAATCAGTCAGATCTAATTTTTGGCATTTTCACCAACACACAAGTCCCACTTATCAGGTTTTACCTCGCCATGTCAAATTGTACTAAATAATCTTGAAAGTATTCCGGAGTCACTTCATTTTCACCCAATATCATCTCAGCAGTGATTACGATGGAATTGGGTGAAAATCTCCTAAGTTTTTCAATGAGAGCTTCGACTTCAAATACACTGAATTCATTCACAATGACATCAAGGTCTTCATTAGCTTCAGGTATATCAATCAAATTATTCCTTCATATTTCCTATTCATGACCTCACTAAAAGCGTTCCATCCAATGTTGCCATTCTTCATCTTCTGTTGCTATAACAGATTCACCTCTCTTTTTTGCTTTTTTTGATAGATATATACTTCTTCTTTTCCCCGTAGAGATTTCATTAATAATTCTATGAACGATTCATACATAATAGACTCCCTGAATTCATAGCTTTGTCAGCCTCATCTTTTTTTTCTTTTTTTTTACCTAACCATTATCATCATCATCTCCTACGCCTATTGACGCAAAGTGCCTCTATTAGATTTCGCCAATCGTCTGTCTTAGGCTTTTAATTCAATACTTCCCCATTCATCATCTCCTACTTCGTGCTTCATAGTCCTCAGCCATGTAGGCCTAGGTATCAACACTAGAATAATTAGCATGCTTTGCATTGTAATTTTCAATACTTCTTCGATAACTTACAACAATTAATTTCCGTCTTTGTCTCCTTTTCATAGTATTCCAAGTATCATTTGATGTCCATGGTTTTCTCCTTGTAACTGCATGTCTCAAAACTTCACTACCAACTGACTGTTATATCACACTATTCTTCATTAACTATCTGCTCATCGTCTCTTAAAGTCTTTAAGACTACAAATCAACTCTTATATTCTATTGCAAATGTTTATCTGTACTTATCTTCTAGAAGCTTAGTTGCATCAAACTTAGGTATTCCATCTACATTCCTGTTGTGTGCTTTCAGTTTTAATTTCAGTATGACAATGAGGAGCTGGTGATCACTACCAATGTCTGCACCTCTATTGCTTCTTATATTTCTCAGAGTTCTCCTTCTCTCTTTATTGATAGTTATGTGATTTATTTAATTTTTCTAATTGCCAAATGTTTAAGTCCGTGTATGTTTGTGGATGTTCTTGTACTGGAAAATTGTACCTCCAATGACAAGACTGTTTGTTGTTCCGAAACATATAAAATGTGGTCCATTTTCATTTGCAACTTCTTCAAGACCCTCTACACCCATCACATTCTCTGTTACTTGATTTTTCCTTCCAACTTTAGCAGTGAAGTCACCAAT
>NC_090743.1:77174210-77199210 GCF_036898095.1 Palaemon carinicauda | reverse complement strand
TACTCACCATGTATGATTGTGTTAGATATGTTGCTGATGAGACTTAGGTGTTTGCTTATTGAATGACTAGTGCTGTGGAAGTATTTTGAAGTCATACGTAAGTGTGCTGTTAAAGTATCACTACAGGAGTCACCTATTTAAGGAAAATAGCAATACATGCATATATATATATATATATATATATATATATATATATATATATATATTATATATATATATATACTGTATATATATATTATATATATATTATATATATATATCACTAACACTCGTGATTTTAATCAATGTAAATATAAATCATACTGGGATTTAATACCAATTTCTACCTTGGGAATATATATCTACTTGAATTCATTTATGATAATAGCTTCTGGCTGGGCAGAGATTCGAACCCCTGCCAATCAGCCGAAACCATGCCTGCAAGGACTCTACCAACTGAGCTGTGAACTATCTCTCTTGATAGCTCTGTTGGTGAAGACCTTGCAGGCATGGTTTCGATTGATTAGCAAGGGTTCGAATCTCTGCCCAGCCAGAAGCTATTATCATAAATGAATTCCAGTGGATATAAAGTATATTCCCAAGGTAGAATTTGGTATTAAGGACCAATTGGGTTGACATTTACATTGATTAAAATTGCGAGTGTTAGTGATATATATATATATATATATATATATATATATATATATATATATATATATATATATATATATATATATATATATATATATATATATATGTGTGTGTGTGTGTGTTGTGTGTGTGTATATATATACACACATATATATATATATATATATATATATATATATATATATATACATTATAATGTATGTGTGTGTGCACGCGTATCCCTATTTACTCGCTGTACTGCTTTCCAATTAATTCATCAACCTAATATATTTTAGAATTCTTGCTAACCCTATATTATCCACTATCAGCAATTTCATATTATTTCTGTAACCTATTCATTTCCTATTTCAGCACTAACCTGTGTGGTAGCGGAGCAAGAATTGCTGGATCACAATAGTTTCTTAAATGCTTCAAGGGATACTCATTCTGGCTCCTATAGGCAACAGTTGGCAGCAAATAGAACGGAGCCAGGACCTACGGAAGTTTTAGGGAAGACCAGAAAACCTTATGGGACTCTCAGTTCTCAAAATCAAGATGAGGTTTTAGTATTGCCACATACTTTAGCCATTCATAGAACAAACACAACCAAAGAAGTACAGGAATCAAACCAAAATCAAGATAAGTTTGACTTGACAGAGTTACATTTCATGAAAGGTACAAATGCAACTGACAAATCAAATCAAAGAATTTTCATACCAGGAAACGAAGCGTTGAGCCCTAAACTTGAGGGCCGACAAATATATGCTGTAGTCAGAGATGTAGAGATAGCATTACCAAAACCAGCCCAAGTATTTGGAGAACCCCAAAAATCCACATATATGAATACAGGTATAGAGCTATCAAGGCCACATCTAAGGGTCATAGAATCAAGAATGACAAAGCCAGAGATAGACAACCAAAGAATTGGGACACAGGAAACGCAAGACTTGAAGATCTTATCTGGACAATTTAAAAGCATTTCAAGTGTTCCTAGAAAAGAAATAGTTGAAGAAATTAAAACAGAATACGAGCATATAGAACCAATAATGTATCACGTCAAGTCAAGTCACCGAGATACTCATCAAACACCTAACGAACAAACCGTGCAAATAACTGAACGCACTGCAAGTTTACCAAGAAGGGGTCCAGTCTTTGATCTTGTGAGTATGAACATTCTTTTAAATTCTTTATTACCATAGAAAGCTTTTATTCAGATTAATTTTTTTTCTGGACACATGTTTAATATAAAAACCTTGGTCCAGACATCAAATATGACAATTTTTGGCCTTGCATGTTTTGAAATTGCCAGATATCACTAATCAATGCAATTAAGTATTATTGTATATCATGAATGGTTATTAAGTTGCCTGTATATACCAGAAGCATTATATTTACTTTGCTTATAAACTCAATGTTTGCAGGCAAAATTTCCAAGACTGGATCATCCGAAGATACAACGTCTTCAAGTGACAAAATTCCAAAACAGAAATATTTCTTTACAGTTAGATGATATATCACATCAGATGACAAATGGTAGTAGCTTTTCTCGCACTTTTCAACCAATTGCCATTCGCTTGAAAGGTAGAGGCCGCATCCCTATTCGGTATTCTCAGAGAAATAGAAACACTCGCCCTCACCAAATTCCATTCAAAGGAAACACAAGATCTCGTTCTGTTGTTCACCATTTTCGACCGAGTCACGTACATCATCGTGAAAATTCAAAGGGCAATGAAACATCCGGAGCCAATTCTTTACTAAGAAATCAAGATAGGCTTAACGACAGTACAGATTGGATTCCTCAAGAGGAATCAGATCAGGTGAGCACTATGAAGCCATTTCATTTGGAGCATCCATCAACTCAAGAAACTCCTCTCTTAACCACTTATCCTAATCAAAGAGTGATGGATAATTTTACAATTTCTCTAGAACATGCAAGGAAGCTATTTGCAAGAGCTCAAGAAAGGTACAAGAATCTTACAACAGAAAACCCTCGGGTAGAAGCAAGGAACACTTCGAGTAATCTAGAATCTACAATAGATCCTGACCAACAGTATTCATTTTCTTATGCAAAGATCAGGCTTAACAATGGAAGTATATTTCTTGAAAATACTGTTTCATCCTCTACAGCCCCATCACTTGCAACTGAATCTTTGGCACCTAACTCTAAAATATCCATTTCATCAACTACAGAGTATCAAACAACACCTATTTATACAACAACCATGAATCCTCCAATCAATTCCTCGGAACCAAGTCATCAACAAAGTCATGACTTTGACAAAGAAGCCAAATATAATAGTTCATTTTTTGATAATGAAAGATCTTTACCTGAAAAATATGATTCTACTGCAGATGTAAAATTAGATGATTCTACAGAGGATTCGAGTGATGTTTTGTCAAAGGTAGATATTGGTGCGGCAAATTATAAAATGTCTATTCCAGACTTTGATAATGCTGATGTTGTACATGTTACACAACAAGACGATATCACAAAGGCTGAACCAATACAAGTTGATGCTAATAATGATAGCATCTTTTCAAAGCCTACCTTGCCATTGCCTGTAAACAAAATTGCACCTTATCAGTCAGCTCTTTTCCCATCTTTACAAAACTTCAATCTCTTCGGAAATGGTAATTCAAACCATCAACAACAAAGTGCATATCCCCCTGTATCAAGGTTAGCTACTGCCAATACAGGGAGTCAACCTCCAAACTTATCAAACTTATTTGGTTTAGGAAGTTTGCTTGGCACAAGTAGCCTTAATACTAATCTGGGTGGCTTTTCATTAGGTCAGAGTTTTAGCACCCTAAACAGTGATTCAAATCAACAAAGCCAGCAGTCTGATACTGGAGTTGGAGGGTCAGGGTACCTTTCTTTACTTTCAGGGCTCAGTGGACTTGACTTAGGCCACCTAGGTAGATCATCGTCACCAGAACTGTCTTTGCCGAGCCTTACTCAAGAGAGTTCCAATCAACAGTCAAATACAGGCTTGGGCTTGCTTAGTGGACTGTCATCAATAAATCTGGGAGGACTCGGTGCCTTTGGAGGGTTGGGCAGCTTAGGAAATGTAGGATCTATCCCAAGCTTATCTGGTCTTGGAAATATTATGGGAACCTCTGGTGTCTCCCTTGATGGTCTGACAGGATTAAGTGGATTTGGGCTTTCAGGAGATGGATTGAATAAATTTAGTGTAGGATCTAAAAATGTTGGAGCTCTTGGAGTGAGAAGCAGTATTACACCAATATTGGGGAAACCAAGTATTCCTGTTGGACAATTATCTGTCATAAATCCTCCTGAAGCACTTGCAAGAGATGCTCTTAGCATAGATCCTACAATTGGGGGTATTGTACCCGAACTGAATGATGGTGCTGGATCACCTACAATCCTGTCTTCTGTTGATA
This sequence comes from Palaemon carinicauda, assembly GCF_036898095.1. Classification (NCBI taxonomy): domain Eukaryota; kingdom Metazoa; phylum Arthropoda; class Malacostraca; order Decapoda; family Palaemonidae; genus Palaemon; species Palaemon carinicauda. Next base: position 77,195,199 of record NC_090743.1, on the reverse strand, counting down.
CCAAAGTTCCAGATTCTTCTCTAAGTGTAAAGACAGTCAAAAGGTAATTTTATCATGTTACAGTGAATATTACTAAATAATTTGTGGTACATTTTAAATAAACAAATTTACGTTTCATGTGTTTCATTGTTTTATACTGCATATGTCTTAAATTCAAATTACCGTGAAAAATTGTGTCCCAGTATTCAGTTTCAAAATGGAAGTTTGAATTAATGTTTAGCTCTCATATTATCCACTATATATTTTTTGACAAAAACCATACAATTTACAAAATTGCCAAAAAGCTTTTGCATTATAAAAGGTCAAGTGCCTGGACGGTGAAAATATTCATATATTATTAATTACCACACGAAAACTTTGAATCAGAGAAATTCAAAATTATTTGTGGGTACTGTGTATAATGTTGGGTGACCTTTTTTTCTTAGCAAATTGATTTTCTCCTTTAAAAAAAAGATATTTATCATCAGCTAAAACTTCTAGAAAGGATAATTATTTACCCAAATAATACAAATTTAGAATCTCGAATATTATTGTGCTGAATTTGACTTAAGTGCCATTTTACTCTGCACCTCTGCCACGGGTAGCTCCTTGCATAGTATAGAAAACTCCTAACAGCTGCTGTTAATGTAAGTTACCTATTCCAACGGAATCGAAGTTTGGTTTAGAGTAGGCTATGTAGACATGAGAGAAGGAAGCAGTTTAGCCTGAAAGTGGGTTTAAGGCAAGGGTAAGGTATGGTTTCCATGACTTTTCAACATCTATATGGATGGAATGATGTTAGAGGTCATGGAAGAAATGGTGAATGCAGGTGCAAGGTTGAGGTATAAGAAAATGAGTTGTATATAAAAGTGGTTGAATAATAAGAGTATCTGAAAGTAAATACAGTGAGTGATAGTAAGAGGAGAGAATAGGCAAGTCATAGAATATGTGAAGGGAAAAATATGTATATAATGTTTACAGAATGCTTTAAATTTTGTGTGGATGCCTATGCAAGAATGTATAGATTTATTATTGAGACAACACCATCATGGAAGTTGATTATGGATGTTGAATGTCGGTGAAAAAAGATTGAAGTTGTTGACATGAACTGTTAACTTAGTAGATTTATTTTAAGTTAGTGTGGCTGTGCAGAAGAAAAAAATGGATGACAATAAATTAGTGAAAATAATGTATAATGCAATATTGCTTGGAGATAGTAGGAGAGCAATGTCTAGAAAGGTTAGAGAGATGATGTTACAAGCACAACTTCAAGAAAGATCCTTGATATGTAAAAGGCATAAGTGAATGGGCAACATATGGGGTACATAACACAGGGTGCGCAGACCAAGTTCATCACACTGCTGATGAATGTTTTGCGGAGGTTTGAGTCAATAAAAGTAAAGGTTTTGAGTTTCACAGCACTGGGTTCATCAAAGATCCAGCAGATAATGGATGAAAGGGACTGTGGGGGCGTTGATTCTTTGGAGACATGCCTTTAGAGGAAAGGACTTAATTCTAATAATGTACAGTATATATATATATATATATATATATATATATATATATATATATATATATATATATACATACAGTATATATATATATATATATATATATATATATATATATATATATATATATATAAACTGTATGTATATATACATATATATATATATATATATGTATATATACATACAGTATATATATATATATATATATATATATATATATATATATATATATGTGTGTGTGTGTGTATGTATATATATATATATATATATATATATATATATATATATATATTATGTATATATGTGTTTATATATAATTTATATATATATATATATATATATATATATATATATATATATATATATATATATATATATATACTATATATATATATATATTACAAAAATCAAATAGATCCCATAGCCATTAATAAAGAGAGAAGTAGAACTCTGAGAAATGTAAGAAGCTATAGAGGTGCAGATATTGGTAGTGGTCACCAGCTCTTCATTACCTCACGGAAATTAAAACTGAAAGTGCCTAACAGAAATGTAGACAGAATGCCTAGGTTTGATACAATTAAGCTTCTAGAAGAGAAGCATTTGCAATTGAAAGTAGGAATCGATTTACATTCGTAGAGACTTCAAGAGACGAAGAGCAGACTATTAATGAAGAATGGTGTGATATTAAGAACATATATCAGTCAGTTGGTGGTGAAGTTTTGGGCCATGCAGTTCCAAGCAGAAAATCATGGATATCAAATAATGCATGAATACTATAAAAAGGAAACAAAGAAAGAAATTGATTGTTGGAACTTTTCGAGGAAGTAATCAAAATTACCAGGTAGATCAAGGTAAATATTCCAGTATTGATATTGTGATCAAAAGAAAAGGCAGGAATGACTTGAGAGAATATTTAGACAGGAAAGCAGATGAGGTTGACAAAGCTATAAATTCAGGGCATCTATGGTGCAAGAATCACTCATAGAATTATTAGTGAAATCTCTACGGGGGCAAAGAAGAAGAAGCATATACCCATGAAAAAGAGAGGGGATCTGTTATGGCAACAGTAGATAAAGAAAGCAACATAGGATGCAAAACTTTTAGTGAAGTCATGAATAGGATATAATATAATGATACACTCCAGGGGTTTATGTACTGGAGGTAGTTCATGGAACTTGTGCTGTAAGGACGGACTGTCTTTAGGAGCTTTAGGAGCATATTTAACTACAGTAGATCTAAGTGAGTATCAATAAAAGTACCAATAGTTTTATTCCTACCTAAATGACTTGCAACAGAATTAATGACCAAATTTTAATGCTGCTTTCCTAAGCTCTTGAGGCACCACAAGTCTTAACTGAATACTTTTATCTTGCTTATCAGCTCTGGTCTAACAAACCCTCATACTGATGAATTAAAGCTCTGGGAACCTATTCCTAGGCAATTTTCCTCCTTCTAAGTAAGCAATTAAATCATCCCATCTGGCTTCACTTACCTGTTTATTTCTAAATTCTTCCTTACTTAACCCAAGATAATTATCTTGATTATTGTGGAAAATTGCTCTAACTGGCCCACTTAATTGATCAACAACCTTATTGTGCTTTCCTGGCGTATACACAACTTTGCAAAAAGAACAGTACTTTTTAATATTACTTTGTCTCTTCATGGACACTTACTTGATTTTATTGTTTAATTCATCCAATTTTCTTGTTAATTTTTCTATTTCATTACATGGAGTTCCTACCTGAGGAGTACTTGTTACTGGGATTGGTGACTGGAAATTTTCAGCACCTGAAATGGGCAAAACTCTGTTGTTATTACTATTAGCTATGCCCTGAGCCCTATGATATTCTTCTTCTGCATATGCCATGAAATTCTTCAAATGTATATGATCTGCCAAGAAATCAACTTACATAGCTTGAGCTTCAGAATTTAAGCCTTTATATATCTTTGTCTTAAGGAACTTATCTGATGTTGGAATTGGATCATTGCGGAACTTCAATGTTAAAGCTGAAATTTTACACTGCAATTTATTAATAAAAGAACTAGGAGGTTCATTAAAATAATAAGTCATGGCAGTTATTTCTTGTTATGCCTGTAAAAGAGTTGCTGCACCTATAAACTGTTGTTTCATGAACCTTTTAATCTTACTTTAAGACAGATTATTACCATTCTTTTGTATCTCAACTGTTAAGAAAGTAGCTATATCCTGTTCAACCCCAGCCACTGCAACTTCTATCATCTTATCATCTGAGCTTGTGCGTGACTCTACTTGCCTAAAGAAGGTATTCAATCCATTGTCAGTAACTACACCCCTAAGCTCTGCAAGTTTGAGGAGAGACATCTTTTGGCCTTAAAACAGGTATATCATGAGGAACAGCTAGTGGAGTAATATTTTAATAAAGGAATGGATTTGTATTACTGACAGATCCAATAAAATGATTGGATGTAACAGTCTGATTACCTTGCTGCATAATGAAAGGGTTTGTCTGATTAACAGGAAGTTGAGGAGGAGGGTAGGCTGGTGGTGGATTAGGGATTGGGGTGGGGAATTGTGTAGGAGGTGGTGTTGGGATGGCAAGGTTATGTGTTGTTGGCCAGGCCCTTATAGGTGTTAGGGGTACTGTACTCATGAGCACAGATGTGCTTTGTGTGTTCGTACATGGTGGGATTGGGGAACTGTATGGTAGTGTTCCTGATATTGTAATAATGTGTGTATCTGAGAAAGGGTTGTGTGGATTGTGTGGAGTATGTGGCGCAGACACTACTGTGGGTTGGGTGTCTTTAAGTGTTTGTATAAGGTGTTGCATTGCCCCCTGAATATTAGACATCTCCCAGTCCATATTTTGAGCCTGCTGTGTTAAATTCCCTACCTTTGATCAAACTCCCTGATAGGACTATGTAAGATTCTGTGTTTCCATTGCAGCTTGTCTAACTTTGCTTTCTAACTGCATTAGTTCTGTGAATGAGTCGTCCAAAGCACTGACCATGTTGATACAGTAATTTAACGAAAATTATTTAAACACAGTAATCCCCAAATATGTAAATAATATCAGACATATTTAGAATTACATGCAAAGTATACATTATATATAGGATGATACAGTTCCATCAAAATTTCTATAAAAATATACAAAAATAATGAGTGTGACCTGCAATATTTAGGCTTCATGGGTAAGCGGAATCAATAAGCATAAGGCTATTGATCTAAACAGCTGCTACCATATGTCACTGGGAATTTTTACTTTTTCACCCCTGATATAAATTTTCATTTGACATCAGAAAGATTTCAATGTTCCTGTGTGGATGGCACAGGAGAACTGGAGAAGGTAGTGGAACGATGGATCCTACCTGCCCATGGCATCTGAATATATTATTATTATTCAACCTTTCTAAGTTCTCTTGTGTCATAGACTATCCCGATTAATACAGTACGTCCCATTCCTGGGGTGTAAGAGAGATTTGGTCCATATTTTTCTTTATTCAGCTTATGGGGTTGTACTCTTTGCAAGCCACTGCATCCATTCTGATTTCTTTTTTCTCTTTCTATATCATAATATTTCCTACTCTTATAATAATCATCTAGATTATAACTTTAAGTCTTACATTTGAAAAGGGATACATTTAATGTCTTCTCTAATGACCCAAAAATTCATATCTTTAAAGGAAGGGAATGAAGCTTATCCCACCTTTCTTTGTGTACACTAATGCCAGTACGGCCAAACGAAAGTGAGAAAGACTCAAGACCACGTATCCGACATAGAAAAAGAAAAACATAAGAAGGGAATGGCAATACTGTTACATGTATTCATTGATGAAATAGATTCTTTAAATGATTTTTATAATCAATATTACTAAGAACAGGGATAATTTTAAAGATATTAAAGTCGGATGATGAATGATTTAAAAAAAAAATTAAAAATAATAAAAGGATAACCTTTTCCCCTTACATACTGATGATGGTGTCCTTATTAGAGGAACTCCATGGGATTTGCAATGCCTGCTTACCAGATTGTATGAAGGAGGTTGGGCTCAAGATAAATAGAAGAACGACAGAGATGGTGAGAATGGAGTATGCCATGGAAGATGAAATATCTTTGGAAGGAGAAAGGATTAATGAGGTAGAATCATTTAAGTATTTAGGGTTTTTAGAATTGGAGTTTAATGAAAGATGGAAAAAAGCCAATCAGACATTGGCTAGGTTAAGTAAAATTTGGAAATCAAATCGCCTGAAATTACTTATGAAAATCAGGCTACATATAAGGATAATGAGATGTGTTACACTAAGGAAATAAGCCATGGTATGAGAATGAAACAGTTTCCAACAGATTAATATATTTGAGAGCAAATACCTCAGAAGAATATTGGGAGTTGAATGGCAGAACAGGATTAGAAATTAAACTGTAAGAGAGACTACTCGAGTGCCATATGTGCATGAGATCATGGTGAGGGGCAGATGGAGATGGTTTTGGCATGCTCTTCGAATTCCTAAAGGAAGTGGGTATTTCCAGAACATCTCTGCGCTGAATCATTAACAGTGACTTGAAGCTGTTTCCTTATAAGGTTCAGATTCTTCAACCACAAACCGAACCCAACAAGACTGAACGCTTTGAGTTTGGCCAAAACATTAGTGAGCATATTGAGAGTGACCATCAACCTTTGGAAGAGGTTTTGGCATGATTACCGTTGTGTTACAACAGGATGGTGCACCACCTCATTGTTTTGACCGTACTCTTCAGTACCTTAGGCAACACATTCAAGGTGACCGATTAATTTTAAGGAATGACAATCCATGGCCGCCCTACTCCCCTTATCTCAGCCTGCTGGACTATTCTATTGGGTTCCTGAAGGAGAGAGTTTATGTGGACAATCCACACACAATTAACAGATTGAAAGAAAACATAAGGAGAGAGGTCTGGAGAATTCCAAACGAAATGTTGGAGAGAGCTGTCAACAATTTCAATGTGGGAGTGGCGAATGTCATCCAGCAGCTAAGGGCCTGAATTGAACATATCATGAATCAATGACTATAGTAGCCAAAAATTCATCAATTCAAAAATGTTTTTATACAGTATACAGCAATACTGGTGATACCTGAATTTAGTGATTTTTGTTCGAATGTCACTAACTGGCAACTCTCATTCTTCACATTTCTAATGAGATTAGGTTCCTAGGAGGAAGCATTTTGAAACTTCGCTCAATAAAGGATACAGTTCATTAAGCATGATTTTAAAGAATTTATGCTATATTTTTATCAAAATATCAACTAGATCATTGTGGAAAAATTAACTCAATAATCTTTAATTATGATCAAAAAAAAAAAAAAAAAAAAAAAAGAATACTTAATGAGTCTGACTTTTTAGCCACCATAGTTATGTCTTTAACGTAAAGAATGTATCAGAGATGTAGTTGTTGTCACTCTCACAAGCAAGTCACCTGTCAAATATGGCTAGAGTTACCCAACAGCTACTGAATAACTGTAACTCTAGTTAAGCTTATTTCACCAGATTCTTTATAAAGATAGATATAACCAAACGTCTTAACATCAACGGAACAACTTTTTATAGATGGCCAAACAATACAATAAAGGAGAAAAATTGAAGAGCCATCCCAGGAATTGAGAAAACCCGCTGCTGTACAACTGCAAAAGAAGACGAACAGATATAAAGACAAAAGCATAGACCTAGACTCCAAAGCTATCCTATCATCATCATCACCACCATTGTTATTATTATTATTATTATTATTATTATTATTATTATTATTATTATTATTATTATTATTATTATTATTATTATTATTATTTATGATACGTTGTTATTGTCTTTCTGTAGAATATGCACGTAACATCTGTGGCTGAATATGCCCTACCTGATTATAGTCTTCTGTTCGTAAAGTAAAATTAAAATAATCGAAAGGTAGAATTAGTTGTATTTCTAATAATGAAGATAACTCACCACCTCGCTTATATAATTATTTATTTATTTATCAATTTCTCCTCAAACTGAAAAAACCCATTAGGAGACTAACGTTTGTTTTATATACAAAACAACAAAAGTAAAAATTTAAGTAATAACTTTGAAATCATATTCTAAATGCATAAATTGTTATCATTAGACTATAGCGTTCTACTGAAACTGTTCTCCATCCAGACATCCTCGTTCCCAGTTTGATTCCTTCTATCCAGACAGACAACTCAAAGACTAGTCACACCGACTCTCCGGGAGTCATGTTGACAAAGGGATTCGGGCTACAGTAACATATTTCATTTTTGTACTGAAATATCATTTCAGCATGAAATTTGTTTTATTTTTTTAACGATATAACATTACTCAATGCTAGAATTATCCACAAGAAGTGACCAACGTTGTCTCATACATACACATGTTTACAAAGTGATATATAAGATTTAATACTAGGTGGCAACATATGAATAATGCTTGTCCGAAGGGAAAATAAAAAAGTATCACCAGTTTTGCTGCATACTGTACAATATGCCCATGTCTGGTGAAAAAATCTTGCCAAAAAAAAAAAAAAAAAATGCACATTGGTAGAAACTGTAACAATTTTATTTTGTCCCTCTTTTTGTGGCCCACCCTATATATATATATATATATATATATATATATATATATATATATATATATATATATATATATATATATATATATATATGTATGTATGTATGTATGTCTGTATATATATGTATGTATATACATCTATACATATGCATATACATATAAATATCTACACATACACACACACACACACACACATATATATATATATATATATATATATATATATATATATATATATATATATATATATATGCATAAATATATATATATATATTCATATATATATATATATATATATATATATATATATATATATATATATATATATATATATATATATATATATATATATATATATACGCAATTGCATTGTACCTATGACTATATCCTGTGAATGGGTGGTAAGGATATGATAGAAAAACATTGGGCAGTTAGCTGGTTTGGATATCCATTTTCTTGTTGACAGACTTCTGCCCTTGTGCGTCAGGTACTTCTTAATCATGTGAATACTGCTCCAGAGGAGGTCTTTATAGCACTTGAAATTACTTTGGTTAATAATTCTAGCTTCCTCCTCCTCCATGCAGCTTTGACTAGTGACGCTCGCATAATTCCAGTTAAAAAATAGTAATTAGTTATTTCCTCTCGATGTTGATCACATGCAAAAGGCAAATGCATATATTGAAATTTAGGAAACAGTTGTGTTGACTCTTGCAATTTGTTTCACATCCTCAACTTCTGAAGGATACTAATGCAGGGGACTAACAGGGGCACAATGATATTAGCCTGGAAATATAAAGTCACATCTTATCATTTCATCCTTTATTTCATATAATCCAAAATGTTAAATGGATATGGTTTAAATACATACAGTACATATATATGCATGTATGTATATATATATATATATATATATATATATATATATATATATATATATATAGATAGATAGATAGATAGATAGATACACACACACACACACACATATATATATATATATATATATATATATATATATATATATATATATATATATATATATATATATATATATATATATATATATATATATCTCACTCACTAAATCCTGTCCGGAATTCTCCGGGTTGGGTCCTGCATCTGATATCGCCATTCTCTCCAGAGACTCCTATCCAATGCCATCTGTGCCAGCTGCTGAAATGTCTCGCCTCCATTTGCTTTCTTGAAGGTTTTCACCCATGTATCTCTTGGTCGTCCTCTCGGTCTATTTCCGGCCACTTGACCATGAAGCACTATCTTTGGCCATCTGTCCTGTTCCATCCTCTGTACATGCCCAAACCATCTCCTCTGAATATCTTCCACTCTAATCAGAATTGAAATCTTTCGTTTGTTGTAATGAATTCGGAGTTTACTGCTTTTTTATTCGGCTTTGTTGTTTTCCTTGCAACATCCTTTATTTTTGTTTAGTAATTATTTGTTTATCTAACGTTTGAAGATTTAATTTTTACAATATTTCCCAAATGTGACAAATTTAGTTTCAGCATATTGTTGTAGAATCCTTGTTTAGCAACAAGCTTTGCTTGAATAAGAATTGTTTTTCCATTTAAATATCTTTTTGGACAGCCTCCCTTTCAACATCTAAAATAGTCCAACTAGTTTTCTTTTTCTGTAAAGCATCTATTTTGTTAAGGGCCAAAAAGATTAAGAGTGGTAAGGTCTGATAGACAAGTAGAGCAACTGGTTGAAAGACTTTCCACTTTCAACTTCGATTGAGGATCAATCACTGACTCAATAGACACAGGTCGAAAAGAACACAAAGATCCAATTCTTTTGATTCTTAAAAGGGTTTTTGTAAAACTCTGGAGTCTTTAGAAGCTTACAAAATATACATTTACTCTTACGCTCTCTATTCAAGAGTAATACAGCAGGTTTTTTTTTTTTTTTTTTTTTTTTTTTTTTTTTTTTTTTTTTTTGCTTAACCCGTTAACTAACATTTTTACTTAAGGGGATCATGGGTGAAATGTAAAAGTAGAGTCATATCATGAGAAAAAAAATTCATTTTATTTTTCTTGGCTAATAGGCAGTCATTCCGTATAAAACAATAAAATAACTGGTGGTTAAACATATGGTGAATATTGGAATACACCTTTATGAAAAGGTTACAACTTCAGCATAAAAAGCATTTATTTATACTTATAAAGAACTCTCTCTCTCTCTCTCTCTCTCTCTCTCTCTCTCTCTCTCTCTCTCTCTCTCTCTCTCTCTCTCTCTCTCTCTCTCTCTCTCTCTCTCTATATATATATATATCTTATAGTATAAATGTAATATATATCTATCTATCTATCTATATATATATATATATATATATATATATATATATATATATATATATATATATATATATATATATATATGTATATATATATATATATATATATGTATATATATATATATATATATATATCATAATTTGTGTGTATAACAGGAATGTATGATATTGAGATGTTAAGAACAACAGAGAAAAATAGAATGCTGTTTAGCAATTTTTTTCCTATCATGGCTAAAATGTCTAAGAAGACTAATACAAAGCGGGTAGAAACAAGCATACAAAAGGTAGAAGAATATTAGCACCTCTAACTACATTTGCCTACTAGAAAATATACTGAAAGTTACAAGAGGATTGCAATGAGCACTAGAGTGAAACTTAACACAAATAGAAATCTTATGATCTATTATTCATTTTATTTGTATCTCCAGTTTATTAGAAACCCGAAAGTTGAGATAACTATAAAAGAATGACAAGGCACAAAAAATTTAATAATTCTTGACACTGAAAAGGATGTGGTTTTTGGTCAAACTAGCGGCTTTTTGGAAAAGAGAATCGAAAAGCATATAAGTTTAAGAGATAAATATAGGATTAAAATGCAATTGTTGTTCATCTGAGTGAAAACGATAATACCACTCAATAAAAGGTCTTTCTTTTAATTAATATTTTTTTTATAGTAATATAATTCAGTTGAGATTATTAAAAGAATGCTGTTGTAATGAACAAATAAAACTAAGCTTGTATACTTGTACTGTATATATATCATGTAAATATGTTTCGATAATAGGTGAACATATATTTGTATAAATGTTTCTGCACATATAAATGTTGTATATACTTTATATATACTGTATATATATATATATATATATATATATATATATATATATATATATATATATATATATGATAAATTTTGCACATTTTTACGTGTTTTTCATATTCAAATAAGCCATATATATTTTTGATACATTAATGTCTGGATTCTCTTAACGACCTCGGGATCAGAGCCCCAGGCGAAATCACACAAAGACAAGAGCTTGGCTCCGGCCGGGAATCGAACCCTGGTCGGCAAGCTTGTACAGACAGTGACTAACCCACTTGGCCACGAAGAAAGATAAAAGTCAATGACAATTCTTCTGTACTTATACCTGTCGAATTCAGGTATTTCTGTACTTAGAATTGAAATCAACCCATCTTCACCATCGTAGCTAATTGGTAGTTTGTTACTTGGCATTCAATTAATGATAAATTTTGCACATTTTTACGTGTTTTTCATATTCAAATAAGCCATATATATTTTTGATACATTAATGTCTGGATTCTCTTAACGACCTCGGGATCAGAGCCCCAGGCGAAATCACACAAAGACAAGAGCTTGGCTCCGGCCGGGAATCGAACCCTGGTCGGCAAGCTTGTACGGACAGTGACTAACCCACTTGGCCACGAAGAAAGATAAAAGTCAATGACAATTCTTCTGTACTTATACCTGTCGAATTCAGGTATTTTTGTACTTAGAATTGAAATCAACCCATCTTCACCATCGTAGCTAATTGGTAGTTTGTTACTTGGCATTCAATTAATGATAAATTTTGCACATTTTTACGTGTTTTTCATATTCAAATAAGCCATATATATTTTTGATACATTAATGTCTGGATTCTCTTAACGACCTCGGGATCAGAGCCCCAGGCGAAATCACACAAAGACAAGAGCTTGGCTCCGGCCGGGAATCGAACCCTGGTTGGCAAGCTTGTACAGACAGTGACTAACCCACTTGGCCACGAAGAAAGATAAAAGTCAATGACAATTCTTCTGTACTTATACCTGTCGAATTCAGGTATTTTTGTACTTAGAATTGAAATCAACCCATCTTCACCATCGTAGCTAATTGGTAGTTTGTTACTTGGCATTCAATTAATGATAAATTTTGCACATTTTTACGTGTTTTTCATATTCAAATAAGCCATATATATTTTTGATACATTAATGTCTGGATTCTCTTAACGACCTCGGGATCAGAGCCCCAGGCGAAATCACACAAAGACAAGTGGGTTAGTCACTGTCTGTACAAGCTTGCCGACCAGGGTTCGATTCCCAGCCGGAGCCAAGCTCTTGTCTTTGTGTGATTTCGCCTGGGGCTCTGATCCCGAGGTCGTTAAGAGAATCCAGACATTAATGTATCAAAAATATATATGGCTAATTTGAATATGTATATATATATACATATGTATGTACTGTATGTATATAAAACATATACTATTAAATATGGATTATTTTGCTTATATTATTTTTCATTACTTTAACATTTCCACATAGTTTTCTTAATTGACCAAGTACAGAAGGTCGCTGTATTTCTAAAGATTTTAGATACATAACATCTTACGTTTTTACTTTATTTCTTGATTGAATACAAAAGGGTTTCAATGTGTTTTGTGGTATTATCAGTACCTAAACATATATCATTATGCACTTGAAAATATTAATGTATTTACAAAAATCGACACAGTAGGAGAAAAGTGGTCTACAACCTTTGCTTAAATGAAAATGTAATGCTATTTTATACGAATATATATATATATATATATATATATATATATATATATATATATATATATATATATATATATATATGCAAATGTATAGTATATATATGATTTTAAATACACACATTATATACACAGAGTATAGGCTTACCTTACCTTATTGCCTTATTCTATGTTTGGGTTCCCCCAGGTCCCTCAGTGTGAGGCACCTCGTATATCCATCAGAGAGTTGCTAATGCATATTCCGGTGTATTTTGCATCTTCCAGTCTTGGATGGTCTGGGATGCATCTTAGGTATTTATCGAGCTTATTCTTAAACACATCTACACTCACTCCTAATATGTTTCTTAGATGAGCTGGCAGCGCATTAAATAGTCGCTACATTATTGATGCTGGTGCGTAGTGGATAAATGTCCTGTATGCCTTCCTTAGTTTTCCTGGTATAGTTTTGGCCACTATTAATCTACTTCGGCTTGCTCTTTCTGATACTTTTAGCTCCATGATGTTTTCAGTAATTTCTTCGATTTGCTTCCATGCTTGTATTATCATGTAGCGTTCTCTTCTCCTTTCTAAACTGTACAATTTTAAAAATTGCAGTCTTCCCCAGTAGTTAAGGTCATAACTTCTTCTATTCTAGCAGTAAAGTACCTGTGTACACTCTCTATTTGTGCAATATCCTTTTGGTAGTATGGGTACCATATCACATTGCAGTTCTCGAGTGTACTACGTACATAAGTTTTGTACAGCTTAATCATGTGTTCAGCTTTTTTTGTTTTAAAGTGTCTGAATAATATTCCCATTTTTGCTTTACGTTTAGCCAACAGTGTTGCTATTTGGTCGTTGCATAACATATTCCTATCTAACATTACACCAAGGTCTTTAATTGCTTCCTTGTTTGTGATTGTCTCATTATTAGGTCCCTTGTATGCATGTACCATTCCTTCTCTGTATCCATAACTCATTGATTCGAATTTATCGGAGTCAAATACCATTCTATTTATCTCCACCCATTCATATATTTTGTTTAGATCTCTTTGAAGTGAGTTCCTATCTTCATCACAAGTAATTTCTCTACTTATTCTTGTGTCATCGGCGAAACTTCTCACTACAGAGTCTTTAACATTACAGTCTATGTCTGAGATCATAATAACAAACAGCAGTGCAGCTAAAACCGTACCCTTTTATACAATTTTATAATATGTGAAGTATTGCTTGCCTCTAGTCTTGATCCACTTTTGAAAATAGGGAATATATATGCTAATTTATGTTTAACATATATCTCGCTCATATCTACACTTTGTCTTAGCAGTATTGCAAGCGGCTTTGCGATAGTGTGTCCAGTTTTTTTTTTCTTTAAAAAAATCGCTGGAACTCCATCTGGCCCGGCCGCTGATCCATTTTTAATTTCGCTTATAGCCTGCACAATATCTGCTTCATTAATATCTCTATATCCGTTTGATATTCAATATTTTCTTCGCTCATTTCTGTTTCATTATTCTCATTCGCATTTCTTGGCGTGAATTCACTCATATTTTTCTGCAAATATGTTGCGTATTTCCTTATTTTTATTCGTTAACCGTCCTTCACTTCTTAGAGGGCTTATTTATAATCTCCCTTTATTCATATTTTTTGCATAGGAGTAAAGTACTTTGGGGTTTTTCTTGATATTTTGAAGTGTCCTTTCTTCTAAGTCCCTTTTTTCACTTTATTTCGATTGTATAATTTTTTTTTTCTGCATTTTCTATCTTACTTTTTATTTCCATCATTTTCCATATATTTTTTTTCTTTTCCAAGATTTTTCTTCCACTTTCTAATTTTCTGAAATAAGATCCTATTGTCTCTTGGTATGCATGTCTGATGTTTATTTTTTTTTTTTCGGTACATATTTTTCAACAATTTTCTCTAGTATTTTGTACAGTATATCCGTATTTACCTGTATGTTATCACTTACTAACACATTTTTCCAATCTTTGTTGAATTCTTCATTTATTTCTCACCATTTTATATTCTTACTATAAAAATATACATATATACTTTTTATGAATATATCCCCTATATAATAAAGAACAATTGTCTCACTATTTATATATATATATATATATATATATATATATATATATATATATATATATATATATATATATATATAATTTTTTTGGTCACACTGAGCTCTCCCCGTCCCTCGGGTAGAGGGAGAGGGAATAGTCATATTTTGGTGGGGTATGGAGTAGTCATACTTTGGTGAGATAGGATGGGTGTGTGAATGTCTAAATATTTACCCGTCATTTTGGGGGGGTTGTGCATACTAGTATTATATATATATATATATATATATATATATATGTATGTATATATATATATATATATATATATATATATATATATGTATGTATGTATGTGTGTATATATAAAAGAGTATTTTTGGTTAATGCAGAAGGTTTTTCCACCCAGTCCTAAATATATCCTTGGATAAGGTTGCTTTTCTTGAACCTTCTCCCGTTTTATGACCTGCCAAAGTTAACTAATACCCAGATACTCATTGCATTGTTTAGTTCAAGAGAAACACTGAAATGTATGTAAAAATATCTCCCCATGGAGTTGCTAATCTAATATTTATCGAAGGGAGAATCATCCCAATCCATAAACTATTGTAGGAAACTCAACAAAACACTAGCCACTTCATACATTTAGCGTTTTGTTTTTTATGTCCTCTATACTGAATTTTAGCTCCCCCATTTTCAGCCACGTAGAGAGATAGTGCCATCAGTGCACCTCATGCAGTTGACTCTACGCATTACTTGAAGGTGTTATCAGTGTTCCTTCGGCCTCTATCTCCAATTACTTCATATCCCTCTATTTCACTTTTGTTCCCACTTTTCCCTTCTTGCTCTTCAACTTATACTTGGTAATGAAACTGCTGGGGGGTTCTTTCTCCCAGTTGTAATTTGGCGTTGAATGGCGTCAAAGGCCCAACCGTCTGGCTATATAGCTCAAATTCATAAAATTAATCTTACTTTTTAGTACCTCTTTTACCCCATCTATATAGCCCTTATAGGTCTTCTTGTCTCCCTTTATCCTGATTTTTACAAAATTATATAGCCTTTCTCCAACCTCAATGCTTTGCATATAACTAAACCAACTTTAGATACTTTGATCAATCCATCCTTCGACAAAAGGTTTTTCACTTCAGTTCATCTCTGCATATTTTTAATTTATTCAATACATTTTATTTTACATATGCCGTGTAAACGAGTTCTTTTTGATGCTCTGGAGTTTCTTATTATTTCGAAAGCATTCAATATTCACACTTACTTCCATAAAGGAAAGTTGGCTAAGCAATCTCTTCATATATTCCTACTTTAGCTTCCATATATGTTTTCTTGTAAGTTTTTAGCCATACCCTTTAGCAATTACTTATAAAGACCTGAAAGGACACTCCTATTCTGTTCCCAATTTCCATTTTCATTCCTAACTATTCTTTACTTTACTGCCCAATTTCAATAACTCCCATATTATCTAAAGTTTTTGAACGTCTTCTGGCAAAACGTCTTAATAGGTTTGCGGAAGGTAATCATCTATTCCCTAATTTGCAATTTGGTTTTCGTAAAGGCCTTGGAGCATGTGATGCCCTTCTTACAATCTCCAATGCTGTACAGAAATCCCTTGATTGTGGTCAGGAAGTTCGTATGATTGGCCTTGATTTTAGCGCTGCCTTTGACCGTGTTAATCATGAGGCCCTTGTTTTCAAGCTCAAACAGTTGGGAGTGGGTGGGTCGCTTCTTAGCATTATTGTTGAATTTTTAAGTAATAGATCTCAAAGAGTTGTTGTTGATGGGCACCATAGTGAGTATAGGAATGTGATATCCGGTGTTCCACAGGGTAGTGTTCTTGGCCCATTACTTTTCATACTATATACACATGACATGTGGTTTGGCCTAGAAAACAAGCTTGTAGCATATGCAGATGATGCTACTCTCTTTGCATCAATTCCATCTCCTGAATGAAGATCTAGGGTTGCTGAATCCCTTAATAGAGATTTGGCTAAAATTAGTGCATGGTGCAAATTATGGGGTATGTTGTTGAATCCTAACAAAACTCAAAGTATGATTGTAAGTAGGTCAAGGACGGTGGCTCCTCAACATCCGGGTCTCAGTATTGATAATGTTTCTTTAAATTCTTATGACTCTTTTAAAATTTCAAGTGTGATTCTCGACCGCGAATTTACTTTTGAGAAACACATTAGGCCAGTCTTCTTCAATTGCACAAAAAATTGGCTTATTGAAAAAGTCTTACAAGATTTTTGGTGATCCATCTATTCTGAAGACGTGTTTTAATTCTTTCATTCTACCTTGTTTTGAGTATTGTTCTCCTGTCTGGTCTTCAGCTGCTGATTGTCATGTTAACTTGTTGGACAGGAATTTACGGTCTATTAAATTTCTTATTCCTGATCTAGATATTAATCTTTGGCACCGTCGGTCAATTAGTTCATTATGCATGTTGCATAGGATTTTTCATAACTCTGACCATCCTTTACATTCAGATCTCCCTGGAAAATTCTATCCTGTTCGTAATACTACAGTTAATTCTAATAGCCAGGCCTTTTCCATCATGAAGCTCAATACTACACAGTATTCTAGAAGTTTTATTCCAGCTGTGACAAGTTGTGGAATGATCTTCCTAATTAGGTAGTTGAATCAGTAGAACTTCAAAAATTCAAAGTTGCAGCAAATGTTTTTTTTGTTGACTAGGCTGATATGAGTCTTTTTATAGTTTATATATGACATATCTGTTTTGACATTGTTAATAGTTTATATATGGCATATATGTTTTGACGTTGTTACTGGTTTTAGAGTGATTTATTGTTAATTTGTGCTCATCATTTATTTATTTCCTCATTTCCTTTCCTTACTGGGCTACTTTTCCCTCTTGGAGCCCTTGGGCTTAAAGCATCTTGCTTTTCCATTCAGGTTTGTAGCTTGGCTAGTAATAATAATAATAATATACCTTCTTCGCTTCCATTTCTCCTTCCTTTCCTTAACCTTGCTGTCTAACCTCTTCAAGGTATGACTTTGTATTCTCCCAGTTGCGCTACAGCTCTGAATAGCCATCTTACTTCTACCTCTGGACAATACATTCCGATTTCCATTTAAGCATCGATCCAAAACTACTCATATTTTTCCAACTTTTCAATCACCTTCGCCACATCCTGCAGGTTCTCATTTCTTTTTCATAATCAGCGCTGTATTATCTGTTAATGGGGATATTCCATACTCCCTTCATAATCCATTTTCATATTCTGCAAGTTTGTACCCTCATCTAATATCCTTTCTCAGACCTTTTTCATCACTTCATCCATATAGATACTGATCACTCATGGAGACATGACACACCCTTGTCACAACATGTATTTTTACACCAAACTTGTCACTCCCTCGTCTGAATATTCTAATGTTTTTTTCTGTAGTCATATACATTTAATTTTTTTTGATAATTTGTCATTATATCCTACATTCTCATTATTCTTCACATTATTTCCCTGCTAAGTCTATTGTACGCCTTTTCTAGTGTATGTTTGTCACTTATAATTGTTTTTCTTTAACATAAGAAACTCTTTTAGATGCCATTTAATTAATCTTCTTCTACATTCTCTTAATTTTGTTTTCATCCTACCCCACCATTTACTGTTTTATCGTGTATTCTTATGCACATAAACTCTTTGCTGTCCTATTACCATGTATCTATTATGGAATTTTTTTTAACTACTCCTACTCTTTCATCTGTCTTTAACCATCTTGCTAAGTTCATCCATTTTACCCATATATGTGTGCTTCTCACTTCCTTTTTATCCAATTTTGTCCTTGACTCTTCAGGAAAATAACAAGCTCTCTTGGCCAAGCTGCCACTACAAAATAGGAGGTAGAAGGCGGTAAACAATGTAAACTTTCCAGTGTTAGAGGAAGTCCTTCTACATAACAGAATCAAGAGTGATAAAGTCCATGCAGTTTTTCAGCAGGCAGAATTCTGCTGACTTCTGAATGCTCCACAGAACTCTTTCAAAGGCTACTTCTACTTGGGGACCTTTAAGTTTAGACATGGCTTAGTAATCATTCCCATGTGGACATAATCTGTATCAGTGATGATGACCTTCTCAAAGATAACCTCTTTGACTAACGACAAAGGAAATGTCATGAAATGAATTAAACTGCTATAACTTTGGTGAATTCTGGCATGCATTGCCATAAGCAACACTCATCTGGGAAACCTAGTTCTGGGTGCTCTTATTCATTTAGCTACTGTATTACATACCTGTATAAGTCAGGCTTTTCAACAATTCTTCTTCTAAAAAATCAGATTTTATTTGAACTAATCAACAACAAGCATCTCTTGAAAATGAAGATTCTTTTCTTTGCTCAATTTGCAAAACGATGATTGTGTAATTTCTGTACAGAGTGGCCATAGTCTTTTTCATGGAGTGAAGTGTTTATGAATTTCATTCATAGTTTGTTCCTATCATACATTGTATGAGACAAATTATCTTTAATCATGAAATAAAGTAGATTCATTACATGTAAAGTTGTGTTATCCAAAACTTTCTCCAGATCGTCAGAGGGATCCGCGTCTGAAAAACGGTTGATTTTGGGGGGAGAAAAGAAACTCCTTTAACCTTAATATTAAGCATTGTATTTATATCTTTGCAGACGGAAGAAATCACACACAGTCCCTTTACTGAAGGCATATTGTGAACGTCAGTAATGAATGAACAGAAGTAAATAAAGTAGCAATTCACATTGATGGTGATCAATGTCCATTAGAATAAATAAGATTTTTGTAATGAATAACGATGATTGCTTGAAGAATATTGAGGCTAATAAAGTATGAAGGCTACCAAAGATTCCAATGTCGTCAATAGTACCAAAAAAGAAAAAACATAAGAAATTATGTGGTATAACATACATCTTTTATGATTAATATTTTGCACAGGAAGAGTGCTAAATATTTTTTTTTTTTTTTGGCGCCAAGCAATCACGAATTTAAATAAAACAAATATGCTGTGTAGACTTTCATTCTCTAGATCCCAGCTTAGACTTCAGGACTGCTGTGGGTCAATCACATTTCTTAATGATATGAGGGCACAGGGTCAGCGTGGGTCACGATGTAAGCTGCTCCACCATGAGCAGCAGCATCCAGACCAGCGGCATCGGCGTGGTGTGTGAGGTAGGACACGGCATTGGCTATATTGGGATCATTAGCTTGGGCAATGACGCCATGGGCTGCTTCGGCCGCAGCTGCATCAGCTGACTGGATGGCGTAATTTCCTGCACCGATTGTCTTGGCGGCATAGGGGTCTCCGGCGTGGATTGCTGCCTGGTAATACCATTCCTGCTGGGCTCCGTAAGTTGAAGGGTAAAATCCCAGACCTCCGCCGGCGTTCAAGACATGAGCTGGTGCTCCTGCACTGCCATAACCTCCGCCTCCATTCCCAGCTAGTAAAACATGGACACCTCCTGATCCTCCGCCGTAACCACCGTAGCTGTTACCTCCCCCGTATCCGTAGCCTCCCCCAAACCCACCAACACTGGCACCGCCACGTCGAACCTGTAAATAATGCATGATGAGTATGTTACACCCATATGGCTTGACATTCCTATGCCTTAAGACTTATTATTTCAATTAAATCTTACTCATGTCCATTTACTCATTCTGAGAATGATACATTTGGTAAACAGGGGCTTATCTATTAAAACTATTTAAAGTAGCTTATAGTGTTGAAAAAGGGCTTTAAAACACCTGTCTGTAAGGAATGTACAGGATAATACATTTCATAGTTTTTTATAAAATTGTATAAATGATTGAAAGTATCCAAGATACAATAAATGAGAATACATAAACCTAAAACTTCATATAGTTTTAATTGCTACAGTATTCTTTGCTATTCGTGTGTGTGTGTGTGTGTGTTTGTTTGTTTGTGTGTGTGAGAGAGAGAGAGACAGAGAGAGAGAGACAGAGAGAGAGAGAGAGAGAGAGAGAGAGAGAGAGAGAGAGATTGTTGATTGAAATTTATTATTTTAGTAA
>NC_090743.1:77074210-77171710 GCF_036898095.1 Palaemon carinicauda | reverse complement strand
AGAGAGAGAGAGAGAGAGAGAGAGAGATCCTGTATAATAGGGTATCATATATCATGAACCAAAAGGGAAGAATAGTATATGCTAATTTCAAATGTAAATGATGAAGATTTAAGCATGTGTTGATATTTGTAAGATTTTGCACATGTTTTCACGTGATTGGTTAACGAGGATGTAAGTTAGACTAGCTAATCTCTTACTGAGTATAAAAGATGGTTTCCAAGTAAAGGGGCTTTGCTTGCAGTACACCTTACAGCTCAGGCGAGTCTTTGCAGCGTTCTTTCAGCCCGTAGCTGCACCTGTCTTATATCCTTCTGCTTTAGCTTTATGCTGTCCAACATCATTTAACTTTTACCTCATAGTGTTATTCTATGGTTTTACCTCAGATGCATCTGGGGGTCGAATATCCTCGCAGGCCTCAGCACCTTGGGCCGTTTAGCTCAAATTCATAAATGCTATAAAGGATAAGATTAGTTCATTATAGTTGTAAAATTTATGAAGGTGTTCTGTTATTGAATTAGGGAATTTAGTAAATAATTTTTTGCATTTTATTATTTAGAATTAATGCAATATCTTTAAATAGTTTAAAATAGTCTTACAGTAATAATGTTAGATGCCAATTTGGAAATTTGTCAGTTTTCTAGTATGCCATACTTTGGACTTAGTATTGGATATTTTTTATTATTTAACTTGACTTTTTTTTTTTTTTAAACTTGATTTACTTAATTTGCTTAAGAAATCAACGCACCGCAAATTATCTTTATTGCTAGTAAGCATCAAAAGGCCGTTTTAGAATTAATAAATGTATTCATTAAGTTCATAACTCTTTCATTTCAAAGAATAGTAGACTTGACTTCCTGTACAACTGTGACCAATAGCAAAATGGAACATCACTAACCCACGTAATTTTAATCATTAAAGAATCTAATACATTATAAAGTCTCGTTACAATACTTCACACTCAAACTTTTGATATAAAGCGCAGTTAAAGTCATTTACATGTATTCTTGAAACGCTAACATTATTTTTTTTAGAATGTAGTTAAAAATCGCACACTATAACTATTATGCTTAAGTATAACCTAGATAAAGACATATAGACTGTGCTATGACCAGCCAAAGTGCTATATGATAGTAGCCTATATTGATTTCAAACATAATCAAATAGGAATTTAGAAGTAATCCTTGTAGAAGTTCAGTTAAGACACTCGGTTCCCAACTCTTGCCTTGATAAAATTGTTAGGTGTTCGGATAACCCTTTTCTCAAAACCTGTTTTGCCAAATTCATGCAATGTATAATAAACTCTTCCTATAAATTATTGCAAGTTCCAGAAAGCTAGTTTCGAACAGTTGACTAACATTATAAGAAAATATATACTAATACTCAAGAAAAATTTATTTTCCGAAAAGTATGCAAAATATATGTGCCAGAGGAGGAAAGCAAAGCAAAATATAACTTAGCAATTTTCACGAGGAGTGAAGCTGGCTAACTTCTGTCCTTACAATCAGATAAAGTAAATGTTAATTCGCGAAAAACCTCTGGATGCAATCTAAACTTGAGTTGACTCCTTTGGTAATTGTAATGCACGATGAATCAGTGTTGTATTTAATAAAAAATTAGACTTCTTGTGACATGAATCCAAGCATGGTACTTGTACTTGAGACACGACAGGGAGCCCACAATTGGCCAGATGCAGTTTCCTTCAAGCCCTGTACACGCGTTGCGATTTCTACCATACACTTCCAAGTGTACATTAGCAAGTAAAATTGAAGCTAATAATACTGTTTACGTGAGAGAACTTTACTTCACTCAGTGCTTGCTCCAATGTGTGATCCAAGTTTCCCCTCACAACATGCACCTGTTGGACGCTTCAAAATATGAAAGTTTACTATTAACTGTTCCCAAAGTTAAGTTCGGTGCGTACTTTCGTCTATGACACGTGGAAGTTGGGGGGCTGACTGCTTATATAATTTGGGACATTGAAACCTCAGAATAGCAGGACAGAGAAATAAAGAGTGAGAGGACATAGCGGATTTTTTTGTGCAATCCTCGAAAAAGTCAGGATAAGAGACTGGCTAAATAATCTGAAAATTTGATTTAATTTTCAAATTTACATGACTTAATAGAAAATTAGATGTTCCAGTAGCTAAGAAAGATGATACTGCTCTTCGCCTCGATAAGGAAAGGACCTGAGTATTTGTTTCAAAATAATAACTTTAATTTTTCATGCGCACATAATTTCATATTAAGTAATGGACACCTTCTGAGCACTGTCCTAACGTGTTGCCATTGATGTAGATTACCTGTCCTCTCTAGTCAGACACAGGCTCTTGCAAAAATGCCACAGGGTATATGCTGCGCTTAATTCTCCTCTGCAATTATCAGTTAAGTTTCAAGTCTATTTAGTCTAGATATTTAGGATAGGTTATGTAGTCTGAGCTTCTTTTACTATTGATGAACTCATTGCATGGGACCTCAAACTAGGCATGGGATTTCCGACTCTTGCAATAATGCAGCCTGTAATAAATCCTTTTGAGGAATATTGTATATGATAGCTTTGCCATTCCAGCCAGACACAGGCTCTTGCAATACTGCAGGCTATAATAACTCTTTTCTGACCACAAATATTTTAGATTGCCTGACCCTTCTGGACCCCTTAAGCTATTGTAATACAGCAGCGTGGGATAACTCTGCTGACAGCAAATGTTACTATTTTACATTGCCTGGACGTTATGGCGAAAAATGGGCTATTGCAATACTGCAGCATGTGATAATTCTTGTTACAGCAAATGATGTTGTTATAGATTGCCAGGCCCTTGCAGGAAAACAAGGGCTATTGCAAATCTGCAGCTGGTAATAACTTTTCAGAGAGCAGATATTGTTGTTTTAGATTACCTGGCCCTTGTGGACAAATCATTGGCTCTTCAGTACTGCATCGTATAACATTGGCTCTTCAGTACTGAATCGTGTAGTAACTCTTCTGACAGCAAATGTTGTTATTTTAGATGCTTAGCCCTTCCAGACAAACATGGGCTATTGCAATACTGCAGCGTGCAATAACTTCTAACAGCAAATGTTGTTTTAGAATGCCTGGACCTTCCGGACAAACATGGGCTCTGGTAATACTGCAGCATGTAATAACTCTCTGACAGCAAAGGTTGTTGTTTTAGATTGCCGGGCTCTTCCAGATAAACATTAGCTCTTGCAATACTGCAGCGTGTAATAACTCTTCTAAGAGCAAATGTTATTGCTTTTGATTGCCTGGCCCTTCTGGACAAACATGGGCCATTGAAATATTGTAGCGTGTAATAACTCTTGTGACAGCAAATGTTGATATTTTAGATTGCCTGGTGCTTCCAGAGAAACAGGGGCTATTGCAAAACTGTAGTGTGTAATAACTCTTCTGACAGCAAATGTCTTTTTTTAGATTACCTTGCCCTTACAGACAAACATGGGCTATTGCAATACTGCAGCGTGCAAAAACTCTTCTGACAGATAATGTTGTTTAGATATCCTAACCCTTCCGGAAAAACATGGCTTATTGCAATACTGCAGTGTGTAATAACTCCGCTGACAGCAAATGCTGTTTTAGATTGCCTGGGTCTTCCAGACAAACATGGGCTATTGCTATACTGCAGTGTGTAATAACTCTTTTGATAGCAAATATTGTTGTTTTAGATTGCCTGACCCTTCCGGACAAACATTGGTTATTTCAATATTGCAGCATTTAATAACTTTTCTGACAGCAAACGTTACTGTTTTGAATTACCTGGCCCATCCGGACAAATATGAGCTATTTCAATACTGTAGCTTGTAATAATTCTTTTTTGGGTTCAGCCATGTCGTCCTGATGTAAGATTCCTTTAGGCAGCTTTCTAAGGGATATTTGGCTACAGTGATACTACCAGAGAATTGACCACAGGTCTCCAGAATTCTAACTCCTGGCGCAAGTATCCTTAAAATAACTCTTAAGGATATCGCATGATATCAGGGGATGTATTTCTTGATACGACACTTAATAATCTTCACCCCGAATAGAGTTTTCGCTTTGAGGGGGAAGAGTGGCGAAATTGAAGGGGAGCCGTTATTAAAGTTACCCGGTGGGTCCCCTCCCGGTACCTCCCCGGCAAATTATTCCTTTTGTAGTAGCAAATTAAGTACGGTGCTTCTCCCAACTGCTCTCAGTTTTGTTACTATTACAAGGATTATTACAATGCAGTCTCCAGCATATTCATCCTCTGGAAAGTTGAATATCTAATCTTTCCTGTGTATAATTTTTGGCTCTCTTCTCACAATTAAATTAGCATAATTTAGATGTGTTTAGTGGAGCAGAGCCATCACCGGAGGCGGCCACTTTGGACCGTTGTCGTACGCCATAGATGCTTTATTTAGTTAGTAGTACGACGTCCCCGGTATTTAGCTATAATGAATTCTAGCTATTTAGGCAAATTATACTAGTGAAGATAAGATTACACATGTAATATTTCCTCTTCTGTTAAAACGTTTCGATAGTATACGTCAGGGCCTCGGTGATATAGCGTAGCCGAGATCCCGATTCGAGTTAGGCTAGCCTAACGCATTTTAGTATACTTTAGTAATGTTATCCCCGTTTATCCTCTTGTATCATTTTATTAATTCAATCAGAGATAGTACTTCTCCTAGAATTACTATTGTAATTCGATACTCGTCTCTTTTAGAGATTTAAGGATAAACCCTTCCTTCCATCTGAGTGCTGCCATTAGGGGGCAACCCTATCTTTTGTCTTGGCATAGAGTAGTGTACTCCGGCTTGACTGAGTTAGTGTTTCTGTCTATCCTCTTTGCCGGTGAGTATCCTGGCTTTGAAATACGACAGTAACTCAGAGTATCCAGTCTTGTTGTCGGCAACTCTACCAATGGGAGATTAGTTATTCCCCTGCTGGTTACACAGTTGCCGGCATAGGAAGCCCGGATTCCCTAGTCCACAACCGAAAGTGGTAGTTCAGTTGCCGCCACCTTTCTCCCTTGTGAACTAGAAGACATGTCTTATATCCGGCAAGGTCTTAGGCTAAAAGTAGGAGGCATACCTGCCGCCTTCTTTCTATGTAAAATATAAGACCCTTTCCCTTCCGTCTTCTGTCTTTCAGTGACGGCCTAGCCATCGCAGCCTCTGTGGCCAGTATTCCACAATCTCCCTGCTTGCCGGGCTGATTACGATGCTGGCCGGGCTCCTACAAAGGCGGCTGGATTGCCGCTTCGATCTTCCCCCTAACGTAAGCAAGACTCTGGGAAAGGTTTTGCCGGCCATGACGGCTGCCGGTGAGAGACCCATTACAACTTTGAGTATTCTTCACTCCTCTCTTGGACTGCCATCCACAAACCCTGTAACTGGCAGTGCTGCCGGTAACCGATATTGTGGCTGGATGGAAGCTAGAATTAATACATTCTCTCCCCTTCCATTTGAATCCTCATTCTAGAAAGAAGGCAGTAAAGACAGTAGTCCCTACAACCCTAATTATTGTACTAAACTATAATAATACGGTAGTCCTTCTCTCCATTCTTTCTCTCTCTCTGTTAGTTAGTGCCGCCAGGTACTAGCCTTGCCGGTAGTATGCCGGCAGAACTGCAGTATAAGACTATACAGTACCCAGTATTCTTGCAGAATAGCAAATACAGCAGTTAGAAAACTACAGTATATAACATACAGTAGCATGATTTTCCAACATATTCTGTGTATCCTTTCACATTCCATTGTTGAGACCGCTAAGCAAACGTTGAAGTGAAGTATTCCTTCAACATTCTGATGTATCCTAGATCATCAGAACGGTATTAATATTTCACTTGTGGGGGAGTTAGTGCTAGTATACACTGACTCCAGCTCTATGTACTAGAGCTATTCCACCCTATATTTCAATAATAAGGAAATTTTAAAATATTAATATTGAGGGAGGTCACAGCAATTGCCTGGACAGGAAACACAGATATGTGTCTTTCCTATGTCCTTTCTAGCTTACTATCCTAAGCTATAATCATAATAGTAAGAATTACTATTAATGCATGTGAATTATTTATCAGTTTGATAAATGACCCCATACTTATTTTACTCTTTCTTTCCTTACAGGAGGAGCCCAAGGTGAAGTGTGCAGTTATGTACTGCAACCACAAAAGTAGGAACTTTTGGGGCCACAACATGTGCAGGTGTCATGCCCCCTGCTCCATCACAACAGAAACCCTGAGGTATTGGGACCCGAAGGGTTGCACCGTCTCCTCGGCCTTGATGTCCAAGGGTTTCAGTGATCCCAAGACGGCGGAGTCGAGGGATACTGCGAGGGAAACGCTTCGAAAAAGGTTAAGAGGGTTCCAGAAGAACTCTCTGGAACCTTACCTACCAAGCGAGACAATCAGAAGCTTCTGTTCCCTAAGGCAACATCCGATGCGGTTGTGCCTCAGGTACGGGTCGAGCCTCCCTGCATACAACTGGCGATAGAGGCTGACCTTAATAAGGCTTTGGAAGGCATGGACATCCATCAGGAAAGGATGACAGAAGACCCTGAAGAAGAGGGGGCCCAGACACCCGAGGAGGAAGAAGAATCCGGATCGACAGAGACGGAAGACCCTGTACTGTTTGTGGCGGCATATCAACCTGTGCCGTCAACCTCTTCGGCCCCAACCCCTCAACCAGAGCCGCTGTTCCCCAAGGGCAAAGCGATTATGGCGCAGATCCAGTTGATGATGGAACAGCAAGAGATGAGAAGGGAAGTCAGGGAAGCACACCGCGCAATCGCTTCTTGCGGCTCCTTCAAGCGGCCCAGAGTCTCTGATTTACTTCAATGCTCCGAAACCAAACCCTTGAGGTATGCGGAGTTCATGCCCATGATGAATGGGAAACTCTACGTCTCGGAGAAGATGGGGGCCAATTCTGGCCGAACTTTGCGGCTTACCCGGAGTGCTTCATCAAGTTGAAGAACGAACCTGCGTCTAAAGAAGAGAAGGAACCTAAGGAGGTCATGGTCTTTGACCATGACAAGGCACAGGCTCTCTTGACGAGTAGCCTGAAGAAAGAAGGATATACGAACTCGAAGATTTCTGCTTTGAGCAAGAGGCACCCTACCTTCCTTGCTCCTTCCTCCAGAGCTTTTCCCTTTATGTCTAAAGCTCTCCACTGCATACTAAAGGCAGTTGATGCAGGCAAACCACGCCCTACGCTAGAGGAGTGTAGACCATTGTCTCTAGCCCTTCCTATGGGCGAGAAGGACTGGAACGAGGTCCATCTAACCTCGATTGCAAAACTAGATGCAGATATCGCAGGACAGCAGCTCAACGAGAACCTTCCGAAGCTGTCGGACTTTCTTCTGCGAAGAGAACAGGAGACAAAAGGGAGACTAGCCACCTCTCTATATCTCCAGGACTGCATGGAGATGTGTGCAGGCATCTCAGGTACCCCAGATATGTACACGGTCCTAGCCAAGATGCACATGGCTACAATAATTAAGGACATGTACGCTTTCGTGAAGGCCAGAAGGGCCTGTAGAGAGTATGTGTTTGCCAATGCAACGGTCAAGCACGAACCCAGGAAGTTGATCACTTCATGTATCTGGGGCAAGGACCTCTTCCCAAAGGAAGCAGTCCAAGAGGTAGTTGCTAAAGCTGCCATGGAGAATAGGAACCTTCTCCAAAAGTGGGGCATGTCTTCCAAAAGGAAATCATCCTCTGACGCTGGTCCACAACCCAAGAACAGGAAGAAGAAGAAGCCATGAGTGCCTCATAGACCTGCGCAACATCCCACTGTTACCATGACCACACTGGTTGCCCAGCCGCAAACCACTTTCCAGATGGTGCCTCAGCAGTTAGTAGCCCAGTCACCAGCCTTTAACCCAGGCTTTGAGAGGCACACCACTATCTTTCGCCCAAAAGGTAGAGGATCTAAATGAGGCTCCTCAAGAAACCCCTCAAGGAGTAGAGGAGGACGTGGTCAGGGTAACAAACCCTCCGGATCATCCAAGCAATGAGATGCTCCAATTAGGAGGAAGACTCTTCCACTTTCGGAATCGTTGGACCTTCGATCCCTGGGCCCACAGACTAATCAAAAATGGACTAGGGTGGAAATGGAACAGAACTCCACCCTCCTTTCCTCAATTCTTCCAACACTCCACCCCCTTATTGGAAGAATATACCTTAGAACTCTTGAACAAAAAAGTCATAAGGAAAGCAAAGTCCATCAAATTCCAGGGAAGGCTGTTTTGTGTTCCCAAGAACGACTCAGACAAACTAAGAGACATTCTAGACTTGTCTCCACTCGACAAGTTCATCGAGAACAATAAGTTCCGGATGTTAACCTTACAACACATAAGGACCCTGTTACCGAAAGGGGCGTACACAGTCTTAATAGACCTAGCAGATGCTTACTGGCACCTTCCAGTCTCCTCCTACCTAGGATTCAAGTTACCCTGTTACCGAAAGGGGCGTACACAGTCTTAATAGACCTAGCAGATGCTTACTGGCACCTTCCAGTCTCCTCCTACCTAGGATTTAAGTTACAAAAGACAAAGTATGTCTTCAAAGCCATGCCCTTCGGACTAAACATAGTCCCAAGGATATTCACAAAACTAGTGGACACAGTCGTACAACAGCTACGCTTAGAAGGCATTCAGGTAGCAGCATACCTGGACGACCTGCAGGTGTGGGCAGCATCCAAGACTGCTTGTCTGCAGGCAGCCATGAAGGTGATCCAGTTCTTGGACCATCTAGGCTTCAAGATCAACTACAAGAAGTGTCGCCTCTCTCCAGCTCAAGAGTTTGAATGGTTGGAAATCCATTGGAACTTGCAGCCACACCGCCTCTCCATTCCACCGAAGAAGAGGAGAGAGATTGCGGGTTCTGTCAAGAGACTACTGAAATCCAACAAGATTTCAAGACGCCAACAGGAAAGAGTACTGGACTCTCTCCAGTTCGCAGCAGTAACAGACCCAGTGCTAAGAGCACAACTAAAGAATGCATCAGGAGTCTGGAGAAGATACGCATCAAACGCTTGAAGAGATCAACAGACACCGACACCGACCTTACTGCGATCGCTTCTGAGGTCGTGGTCGAAGGTCAAGAGCCTAACAAGAGCTATTCCCTTACAACCACCTCAACCGTCAGTACTCATCCAAACGGATGCCTCACCGGAAGGATGGGGAGGTCATTCCCATCAAAAGAAAGTAAACGGGAACTGGTCACACCAGTTCAAGACCTTTCGCATCAACATTCTGGAGGCAATGGCAGTCTTCCTGACATTGAAGGAACTATCCCCTCACAGATCCGCCCAAGTCAAGTTGGTCTTGGACAGCGAGGTGATAAAATGTCTGAACCGCCAAGGCTCGAGATCGCCCTACATCAATCGCGTGATGTTGGCCATCTTTCGCTTGGCAAGAAAGAAAAGATGGCACTTATCAGCAGTTCACCTACAAGGGTTCCGCAATGTGACGGCGGACGCTCTATCCAGGCGAAAGCCAATAGAGTCAGAATGGTCCCTAGACGCAGACTCATTCTTCTTCATCTTGGAAAAAGTACCAGAACTGCAGATCGACCTCTTCACAACGAGCGACAATGTAGCTCCATACGAGGACCCTCAGGCAGAAGCAATGGACCCCATGTCCCTCGATTGGAACAGATGGAATCATATCTATCTGTTCCCTTTAACAAATCTCCTGCTGAAGGTCCTCAGCAAGCTGAGATCCTTCAAGGGGACAGCAGCAGCAGTGGCCCCCAAATGGCCCAGGACCAATTAGTTCCTTCTAGTGATAGAACTGAGGCTGAGGCTGTTTCCTCTACCGAACCCAGTTCTATCCCAACTGGTTCAGAAGTCGACTATCTACGCTTCATCATTGAGAACCCAAAACCTACATCTCATGATTTTCTCGCCTGAGCAGCCAAGAAAAGGTTCAGGATCTAAAAAGACAACATCGACTTTATAGAAGAATACAATTCAAAGTCAACTAGAAGACAATATGAATCGTCTTGGAAGAAGTGGGTCTCCTTTGTCAAAGCAAACAGTCTAGCAGAAATCTCGATAGGCTTCTGCCTGTCCTTCATCCACCTTCATAAGCAAGGCCTTGCTTCTACCACAATAACTACGTGTAAATCATCTTTGACTAGACCTCTTTTCTACGCCTTCCAGGTGGATCTGTCGAATGAAATCTTCAATAAGATTCTGAAAGCATGCGCTAGACTTAAACCAGCAACCCCTCTAAAGCCCATATCATGGTCCTTGGACAAAGTCTTGCACTACGCTTTGAACTTGAACAACGAAGATTGTTCCCTAAATGATCTAACACAGAACGTGATATTCTTATTCGCTATAGCCTCAGGAGCTAGAGTTAGTGAAATAGTGGCTCTATCTAGAGACGAGGGCCATATTCAGTTCACAGAAGAGGGAAAACAATGTTTTTCCCGATCCTACCTTTCTCGAAAAATACGAGCTTCCCACCAAAAGGTGGGTTCCTTGGAGAGTCTGCCCTCTGAAGGAAGATGTCTCTCTATGTACAGTAGTGTCTTAAGGTCTATCTTCGAAGAACTTCAGACTTCAAGGAAGGACAGCTCTTCTTAGGCAAAACCTCAGGATCAAACTTATCCCTAAAACAACTGAGGGCAAAACTAACCTACTTTATTCGCACAGCGGATCCTGAAAGTACACCCGCAGGTCACGATCCTAGAAAAATTGCTTCCTCGCTGAACTTCTTTCAGCATATGGACTTTGATAGACTCCGCTCATATACCGGTTGAAAATCCTGTAGAGTCTTTTATAAACATTACGTGAAGCAAATGCAAGAAATAAAACACTTTGTGGTGGCGGCTGGTAGTGTTATAAAACCTGTCGTCTAGTGCTGCGATGAACAGCGAACTGTTTGGGACTTATCAGTGTAAAGGGTGAACAGGTATTAGCCCCTTTGAGTGTAATACCTTTTATTGAGAATCACTATGGTGATTCTTGGACTGTTTTATATAGGTGTACAATCCAACCAATAACACCAGTACCGTGTGAACATTCGTACAGTGTTAAAACATATCCAACATCTAAGTGAAATCAATCTAATAATTTCACAATATTGAGTGGCACCTGTGATTTAATAATATATATTTCTTCCCTTACAGGTTATACATACATATATATATATATATATATATATATATATATATATATATATATATATATATATATATATATATATATATATATATATACCTTGAAAATATTGTTTATGTAAAAGATTCTATTTATAATACATTTGTTGTTATATTTATTTTTGTCTATACAAATAAATACATAAAATGTATTTGCGTCTTATTCGCCCTACAAGTAATCGGATAAATTTTCCAGTCTTTTACTTTCCTAAATTAAAAATACTTGATAATATACCTCTGTGTGAACAACCTGGTAATAGCTAAAATTCCACCTTGTCCCTACAAATACAACCTTGATGCTTTTATAGTCGGTATTGACATATTCCCTGAAGGGGGCAGGAAGCCCTAAGTTAGTTCCAAACTTAGTGGATATGACAAATAATGGTAATGTCAAATATTCATTTGGTGTGGGAGACCATATAAGAATCTGAGTCAAGGTAAAGGCACTTATAAAAACCCACAGATATAGTATATTCAAGTAATTCTCTGGTAAACTTCCATCAGGACGATATGGCTGAGCCCAAAAAACCGATTTTGAGCAATGCAAAATATCTATTTTTGGGTGATATGGCCATGTCGTCCTGATGAACCCTTCCTACTTTCCAAAAAGGAGTATACATCTATGTAACAAAGTCCCCACCCGAAACTACTCTATCTGCGGCTATCCATGCTTAATTGCAACAAGGAATAGTTCGCCGGGGTGGTATCGGGAGGGGCAACGGGTAACCTTGATAACAGCTCCCCTTCAATTTCGCCACTCTTCCCCCCCAAAGCGAAAACTCTATTCGGGGTGAAGATTGCTATGTGTCGTATCAAGAAATACGTCCCCTGATATTATGTGATATCCTTAAGAGTTATTTTAAGGATACTCGCGGCAGGAGTTCGAATTCTGGAGACCTGTAGTCAATTCTCTGGGAGTATCACTGTAGCCAAATATCCATTAGAAAGCTGCCTAAAGGAACCTCCATCAGGAAGACATGGCCATATCACCCAAAAATAGGTTTTTTGCTTTGCTCAAAATCCGTTTTAACAGCAAATCCTGTTATTTAGATTGCCTGGCCCTTCTTGACAAGCATTGGCTCTTGCAACAGTGCAACATGTAATAACTCATTCGACAGCAATTGTTGTCATTTCTGATTACCTGGCCCTTCCAGAAAAACATGGGCTATTGCAATACTGCAGCTTGTAATACCTCTTCTGACAGCAAATGTTGTTGTTTTAGATTACTTGGCCCTTCCGGACGAACATGAGCCATTGCAAAGGTGCAGTGTGTAATAACTTCTAACAGCAAATGTTTTTTATAGATTGCCTGGCCCTTCCGGACGAACATGGGTTATTGCAATGCTGTAGTATGTAAGAACTCCTCTGAAAGCAAATGCTGTTATAGACTGACTGGCCCTTCATGACAAACATGGGATATTGCAATACTGCAGCGTGAAATAACATTTTGACAGTAAATGTTGTTGTTTAGAATGCCTAGTGCATCTGGACAAAAATGTAGTATTGCAAAACTGCTGCTTGTAATAAATCTTCTAACAGCAAATGTTGTTCTTCTAGATAGCCAGGCCCTTCTGGACAAACATGAGCTATTACAATACTGCAGTCTGTAATAACTTTTGACACCAAATGTTGTTATTTTAGATACCCTAGCCCTTCCGGACAAACTTTTGCTCTTGCAGTACTGCAATGTGTAATACTTCTGACAGCAAATGTTGCTATTTTAGATTTACTGGCCCTTCCAGACAAACTTGAGCTATTGCAATACTGCAGCCTATGATAACTCTTCTGATAGTAAATGTTATAGTTTTGGATGGCCTTGCCCTTCCAGACAAACATGAGCTATTGCTATACTGCAGCCTGTAATAACTTTTCTAACAGCAAATGTTGTTATTTAAGATTGTTTGGTCCTTCTGGAGAAACGTGGGCTATTGCCATACTGAAGTGTATGATAACTCTTCTGACAGCAAGTTTTGTTGTTTTAGATTGTCTTACCCTTCTGAACAAACATGGGCTGTCGCAATACTACAGCGTATAATAGTGCTGCTAACAGCAAATATTGTTTTAGATTGCCTGGTCCTTACGGACAAACATGGGCTATTGCTATGATACAGCGTGTAATAACTCTTATGACAGCAAATGTTGTTGTTTTAGATTACCTTGCCCTTCCATACAATCTTAGACTATTGCGATACTTCAGCCTGTAATAGCTCTTCTGACAACAATTGTTGTAGTTGTAGATTGCCTCGCCTTTCTAAACAAACATGGCCTATTTCATTATTATAGCGTGCAATAACTTTTTTGACAGCAAATGATGTTGTTTTAGATTGTCTGACCCTTCCAGAGAAACATGGGCTATTGCCATACCGCAGCATGTAATAAATCTTCTGACAGCAAATGTTATTGTTTTAATTTGCCTGGCCTTTCGGTTCAAACATTGGCTATTTCAAAACTGCACTATGTAATAACTCTGCTGACAGCAAATGTTGTTGTTTTAGATTACGTGGCCCTTCCAGACCAACATGAGCTTTTGCAATACTCCAGCATTTAATAATTCTTC
This sequence comes from Palaemon carinicauda, assembly GCF_036898095.1. Lineage (NCBI taxonomy): Eukaryota > Metazoa > Arthropoda > Malacostraca > Decapoda > Palaemonidae > Palaemon > Palaemon carinicauda. The sequence goes on along the minus strand of NC_090743.1, from coordinate 77,158,015 downwards.
TCACAGCAAATCCTGTTGTTTTAGATTGCTAGACCCTTCTGGACAAACATAGGCTTTTGCAATACTGCAACATGTAACAATACTTCTGACATCAAATGTTGTTGTTTTAGATTACCTGGCCATTCCAGACAAACATGGGCTATATCTATACTGCAACATGTAATAACTCTTCCGACAGCAAATGTCTTTGTTTTAGATTGTCTGGCCCTTCCGGATAATCATTGGCTATTTCAGTACTGCAGCTTGTAATAACTCTTCTGACAGTTAATGTTGTTGTTGTAGATTGCCGGGCCCTTCCAGAAAAAAACATGGGCTATTGCAATACTGCAGCGTGTAATAACTTTTCTGACAGAAAATGTTGTTGTTTTAGATTGTCTATCCCTTCCAGAAAAATATTGGATCTTGCAATACTACAGCGAGTAATAACTCTTCTGACAGCAAATGTTGTTGTTGTAGATTCCTTGGGCCTTCCAGAAAAATATGGGCTATTGCAATACTGCAGCAAGTAATAACTCCTCTGACAGCAAATTTAATTGTTTTAGATTGCCTAGCCCTTCCAGACAAACAGGGGCTATTGCAATACAACAGCGAGTAATAACTCTTTTGACAGCAATTGTTGTAGTTTTAGATTATCTGGCTCTTCCAGAAAACATGGGCTTTTGCAATACTGCAGCGTGTAATAACTTTTCAGATGGCAAATGTTGTTGTATTAGATTGCCTAGCCCTTCCAGAGAAACATTGCATCTTGCAATACTACAGCGTGTAATAACTCTTCTGAAAGCAAATGTTGTTGTTGTAGATTGCTTGGCCCTACCAGAAAAATATGGGCATTTGCAATACTGAAGCATATCGTAACTCTTCTGACAGCTAATTTAATTGTTTTAGATTTCCTGGCCCTACCAGACAAACAGGGGCTATTGCAATACCACAGTGAGCAATAACTCTTTTGACAGCAATTGTTGTTGTTTTAGATTGTCTGGCTCTTCCAGACAAACATGGGCTATTGCAATACTGCAACATGTAATAACTCTTTTGACAGAAAATGTTGTTTTTTTAGATTACCGGGCCCTTCTGGAAAAAATGTGCTACTGCAACACTGCAGCATCTAATAACTTCTGACAGCAAATGTTATTCCTTTAGATAGCCAGGCCCTTCTGCACAAACATTTGCTCTTGCAGTACTGCAGCATGTAATACTTCTTATTACTGCAAATGCTGTTATTTTAGATTGCCTGGCCCTTCCGGACAAACATTGGCTATTACTATACTACAGCGTGTAATAACTCTTATGACAGCAAATGTTGTTGTTTTAGATTACCTTCCCCTTCCATACAAACTGGGACTATTGCAATGCTGTAGCCTGTGATAGCTCTTCCAGACAAACATGGCCTATTACAATAATGCAGCGTGCAATAACTCTTCTGACAGCAAATTTTGTTGTTTTAGATTGCCTGGGCCTTCAGGACAAACATTGGCTCTTTCAAAACTGCACCGTGTAATAGCTCTGCTGACAGCAACTGTTGTTGTTTTAGATTATGTGGCCCTTCCAGACAAACATGAGCTATTGCAATACTCAAGCGTGTAATAATTCTTCTCACAGCAAATCCTGTTGTTTTAGATTGCCAGACCCTTCCATACAAACATTGGCTATTGCAATACTGCAACATGTAATAACTCATCGGACAGCAAATGTTGTTTTAGATTACCTGGCCATTCCAAACAAACTTGGGCTATATCAATACTGCAGCGTCTAATAACTCTTCTGACAGCAGATGTTGTTCTTTTATAATACCAGGGCCTTGTACACAAACACGGGGTTATTGCAAATATTACAACATGTAATAACTCTCCTGACAGCAAATCTCTTTGTTTTAGATTGTCTGGCCCTTCCAGACAATCATGGCTATTTCAATACTGCAGCTTGTAATGACTCTTATGAAAGTTAATGTTGTTGTTGTAGATTGCCTGGCCCTTTCAGAAAAACATGGGCTATTGCAATACTGCAGCATGTAGTAACTCCTCTGATGGCAAATTTAATTGTTTTAGATTGAGTGGCCCCTCCAGACAAACAGGGGCTATTGCAATACGACAGCGAGTAATAACTCTTTTGACAGCAAATGGTGTTTTAGATTGTCTGGCTTTTCCAGAAAAACATGGGCTATTGCAATACTGCAGCGTGTCATAACTTTTCTGAGAGCTAATGCTGTTGTTTTAGATTACTTGCCCCTTCCAGAAAAAACATGGGCTATTGCAGTACTGCAGCGCATAATAACTCTGCTAATAGCAAATGTTGTTATTTTAGATTGACTAGTCCTTCCAGACAAACACGGGCTATTACATTACTCCAGCGAGTAATAACTTCTCTGACAGTAAATGTCGTTATTTTAGATTGCCTGGCCCTTCCGGACAAACAGGTACTATAGCAATACTGCAGCACGTAATAACTCTTCTGACAGCAAATGTTGTTGTTTTAGATTTCCCGGTCCTTGTGGACAAACATGTGTTATTGAAATACTGCAGTGTGTAATAACGTCTGACAGCAAATGTTGTTTGTTTAGATTTCCTGTCCCTTCCGGACAAACATGGGTTATTGCAACGCTGCGGTGTGTAATATCTCTACTGAAAGCAAATGTTCTCATAGATTGACTGACCCTTCGAGTCAAAGATGTGCTATTGTAATACTGCAGCATATGATAATTCTTTTGACTGCAAATTTTGTTGTTTACTTTGCTTGGCCCTTCTGGAAAAAAATTTACTATTGCAACACTGCAGCATCTAATAACTCATCTGAAAGCAAATGTTATTCTTCTATATTGCCAGGTCCTTTTGCACAAACATGGGCTATTGCAATCCTGCACCGTGCAATAACTCTGCTAACAGCAAATGTTGTTGTTTTAGATTGCTTGGTCCTTCCAGACAAACATTTGCTCTTGCAATACTGCAGCAGTAATACTTCTTCTGACACCAAATATTGTTATTTTAGATAGCCTGGCCCTTCCGGATAAACTTGGGCTATTGGAATACTGCAGCCCGTAATAACTCTTCTGACAGCAAATGTTGTAGTCTTAGATTGTTTGGCCCTTCTAGACATACATGGGCTATTGCAATACTGCAGCCATTAATAACTCTTCTAACAGCAAATGTTGGTATTTTAGATTGTCTGGCCCTTCCGGACAAACATGGGCTTTTGCCATACTGAAGTGTATAATAACTCCTCTGACAGCAAATTTTGTTGTTTTAGATTTTCTTGCCCTTCTGGATGAACATGGACTATTGCAATACTGCAGCGTGTAATAACTCTTCTGATAGCAAATGTTGTTGTTTTAGATTGCCTAGTCATTCCGGACAAACATCGGCTATTGCTATACTACAGCATGTAATAACTTCAGTTGAAGTGGCTATCCTGGAGGGTATTTAGCCTTGCATGGTGTATCGGCACCTCCATGTTGACCAGTTTTTCCGACTTTTTACTATAGTCTATGGGTATCATCAATCACTTTATTTATAATTCTGTACAAATTGTTTTTGTTATAATTCTTGTTAATCTACTTTTTAAGTATGATGTCTCTTTTTTATTTCTATTAATTCTTATGCTGTCTGGAGACATTGAGCGAAATCATGGACCAGTACGTCTTAGATTTCGTCAATGACGTCTTCTGTATTGCAATATTCGTGGTCTTCATGCAAATATCCAAGACCTTAAAGTTGCGTCCAGACAGTATGATATTCTTTTGGGCTCAGAAACTTTGGTTTCTAATATGAGGCACTCATCTGAGCTCCTTATAACTGGTTTCAAGAAGCCAATAATGTTGAAACGTGATGCCATCCCTAGGGCCAGGGGAATGGCGGTGTATATTAGGACCGAGTACCTTGCTTCTCATAAGTCCTGCTATCAATGTGGATGTCATGAGATTCAGGTAATAAAAGTTTGTGGCAGGCATAACAACTTTTATTTGTGTTCGATCTACCGGAATCCAGACATGGATGATTCTATCTTCGATTGTCTTCTTACCATTATGGCTAAGATACAAGAAGATGATAGAAGGGCTTCTTTTGTTTTTGTTGGTGATTTTAATGCTCACCATAGGGAGTGGTTAAGTTCTATCTCTCCTACCGATCGCCATGGCTTAAGAGCTTTAGACTTTGCCTTGGAATCAGGCTTTGAGCAAATCATAAATGAAGCTACTCACAGGTCTGGTAATTGCTTGGACCTCTTATACACTGATTCCTCTGGCGTTATAACTAGTAAGGTTGGTTCTCCAGTAGGGACATCTGATCATGCCTTGATTTCATTATTAGTGAAGACTGAGCAGCCTGTCCCTGATATATCATATTCTTGTAAAATTTATATGAAATCCCAAGCAGACTAGAATGGGATTTTGCATGATCTTTTGTGCTTGAATTGGTCACAAATATATAATAGTGTAGATCCTGTTGTCCCTTTGAATGAGAATTTAGTCAACATAATTGATAGGCGTATCCCTTCTCGTGTGTTAAGGTACCGAGTGAAGGACAAACCGTGGTTCAGTAATGATTGTAGACGTGCTTATTTGGAGAAGCAGGAGGCCTATCACCTTTGGAAGGGTAACAGATCAGATTTGACCTGGAACAACTATACTCAGCTTCAAGATTTTGCTCAGAGAGTTTATGCCTCAACTGAAAAGGAGTACAATTTAATCATTAAAGAAACACTTTCTGGTACAACTCAGGAACATAAATGGTGGTCTACCCTTAAATCTGCACTCTTTGGTGTAGATGCAACAGTTCCTCCTTTACTTAAACCAGATGGCTCAGTCACTCACTGTCCAAAGGAAAAGGCAACCCTTATGGCTGATGTTTTTGACAGTAAACAGAGTAATGAAAAACTTTAACTTCCTCATTCCTGTTTTCCTGAGGCTAAACTAACTAGTTTAGCTTTTCGATCTCATGAGATTAAAGCTCTGTTGGTGGACCTTGATGCTTATGGAGGTGTAGACCCAAATGGTATTTTTCCTTTGTTTTTTCTAAAGACAGCAGATTTCTTAGCTCCAAAGTTATCTGTTATTTTGCGCAAGTTAGCAAGAAGAGGAGCTTTTAGCACTTGTCTGAGAATTGGTAATGTTACTCCTCTATGTAAATGTGTTTGTGGTAGCTCAAGTCCCACTGATTACCGCCCAATTTCCATAACTCCCATATTATCTAAAGTTTTTGAACGTCTTCTGGCAAAACGTCTTAATAGGTTTGCTGAAGGTAATCATCTACTCCCTAGTTTGCAATTTGATTTTCGTAAAGGCCTTGGAGCATGTGATGCCCTTCTTACAATCTCCAATGCTGTACAGAAATCCCTTGATTGTGGTCAGGAAGTTCTTATGATTGGCCTTGATTTTAGTGCTGCCTTTGACCGTGTTAATCATGAGGCCCTTATTTTCAAACTGAAACAGTTGGGAGTGGGTGGGTCGTTTCTTAGCATTATTATTGATTTTTTAAGTAATAGATCTCAAAGAGTTGTTGTTGATGGGCACCATAGTGATTATAGGAGTGTGATATCCGGTGTTCCACAGGGTAGTGTTCTTGGCCAATTACTTTTCATACTATATACACATGACATGTGGTTTGGCCTAGAAAACAAGCTTGTTACATATGCAGATGATGCTTCTCTCTTTGCATCAATTCCATCCCTTGAATGTAGATCTGGGGTTGGTGAATCCTTAATAGAGATTTAGCTAGAATTAGTGCATGGTGCAAATTATGGGGTATGAAGTTGAATCCTAACAAAACTCAAAGTATGATTGTAAGTAGGTCAAGGACGGTGGCTCCTCAACATCCGGATCTCAGTATTGATAATGTTTCTTTAAATTTGTATGGCTCTTTCAAAATTTTAGGTGTGATTCTCGACTGCAAATTTACTTTTGAAAAACATATAAGGTCTGTGTCTTCTTCAACTGCACAAAAAATAGGCTTATTGAGAAAGTCTTTCAAGATTTTCGGTGATCAATCTATTCTGAAGAAGTGTTTTAATTCTTTCATTCTACCTTGTTTTGAGTATTGTTCTCCTGTCTGGTCTTCAGCTGCTGATTCTCATCTTAGTTTGTTGGACAGAAACTTACGGTCTATTAAATTTCTTATTCCTGATCTAGATATTAATCTCTGGCACCGTCGTTCAATTAGTTCACTATGCATGTTGCATAAGATTTTTCATAACTCTGACCATCCTTTACATTCAGATCTCTCTGGACAATTCTATCATATTCGTAATACTAGGCAGGCAGTTAATTCTAATAGCCAGGCCTTCTCCATCATGAGGCTCAATACTATGCAGTACTCTAGAAGATTTATTCCAGCTGTTACCAAGTTGTGGAATGATCTTCCTAATCGGGTAGTTGAATCAGTAGAACTTCAAAAGTTCAAAGTTGGAGCAAATGCTTTTTTGTTGACCAGGCAGACATGAGTCTTTTTATAGTTTATTTATGACATATTTGTTTTTAATGTTGTTATTAGTTTATATATGACATGTCTGTTTTGACGTTGTTACTTTTTTTTAGAATGATTTATTGTTAATTTATTCTCTTCATTTATTTATTTCCTTACTTCCTTTCCTCACTGGGCTATTTTTCCCTGTTGTAGCTTGAATAGTAATAATAATAATGATAATAATAATAATTTAATAACTCTTATGACAGCAAATGTTGTTTTATATTGTCTGGCCCTTCCAACAAACTGGGAATATAGCAACACTGCAGCCTGTAATAACTCTTCTGACAGCAAATGTTGTAGTTTTAGATAGCCTTGCCCTGCTAGACAAACATGGGCCATTGCTATACTGCAGCCTGTAATAACGTTTTGAACAGCAAATGTTGTTATTTAAGATTGTCTTGCCCTTCCGAACAAATAGGGGGTATTGCCATACTGAAGTGTACAATAACTCTTATGACAGCAAATTTTGTTGTTTTAGATTGTCTAGCCCTTCTGGACAAACATGAGCTATTGCAATAATGCAGGGTATATTAACGCTGCTAACAGCAAAAATGTTGTTTTAGGTTGTCTGGTGCTTCCGGACAAACATGGACTATTGCTATACTACAGCTTGTAATAAATCTTATGACAGCAAATGCTGTTTTTTTTTTTTTTTTTTTTTTTTTTTTTTTTTTTTTTTTTTTTTCTTAGATTTCCTTGCCCTTCCAGACAAACTGGGACCCATTGCAATACGTCAGACTATAATAACTTCTGACAACAATTATTGTACCTTTAGATTACCTGGCCCTTCCAGACAAACTTGGGTTATTGCAACACTGCAGCGTGCAATAATTTTTCTGACAACAAATGTTGTTGTTTTAGATTGTGTGGTCCTTCCAGACATACATGGGCTATTGCAATACTGCAGCCATTAATAAGTTCTAACATCAAATGTTGGTATGTTAGATTGTCTGGCCCTTCCGGACAAACATGGGCTATTGCCATACTGAAGTGTATAATAACTCCTCTGACAGCAAATTTTGTTTTTTTAGATTTTCTTGCCCTTCTGGATAAACATGGACTATTGCAATACTGCAGCGTGTAATAACTCTTCTGATAGCAAATGTTGTTGTTTTAGATGGCTTGGTCCTTCCGGACAAACATCGGCTATTGCTATACTACAGCATGTAATAACTCTTCTGACAGCAAATGTTGTAGTTTAAGATAGCCTTGCCCTTCTAGACAAACATGGGCCATTGCTATACTGCAGCCTCTAATAACTTTTTGAACTGCAAATGTTGTTATTTTAGATTGTCTGGCCCTTCCGGACAAATAGGGGCTATTGCCATACTGAAGTGTACAATAATTCTTCTGACAGCAAATTTTGTTGTTTTAGATTGTTTAGCCCTTCTGGACAAACATGGGTTATTGCAATACTGCAGGGTATAATAACGCTGCTAACAGCAAAAATATTGTTTTAGGTTGTCTGGTGCTTCTGGACAAACATGGACTATTGCTATACTACAGCTTGTAATAAATCTTATGACAGCAAATGTTTTTTTTTTATTTTCTGGCCCTTCCAGACAAACTGGGACCCATTGCAATACGTCAGCCTATAATGACTCTTCTGACAACAATTGTTGTATCTTTAGATTACCTGGCCCTTCCAGACAAACTTGGCCTATTGCAACACTGCAGCGTGCAATAATTTTTTGACAGGAAATGTTGTTGTTTTAGAATGTGTGGTCCTTCCAGACAGCAAATGTTGTTTTAGATTGCCTAGCCCTACCGGACAAACATTGGTTATTTCAAAACTGTACTGTGTAATAACTCTGCTGACAGCAAATGTTGTTTTAGATTATGTGGCCCTTCCTGACAAATATTAGCTCTTGCAATACTCCAACATGTAATAACTCTTCTGACAGCAAATGTTTTTGTTTTAGATTACCTGGCCATTCCAGACAAACATGGGCTATATCAATACTGCAGCACCCGATAACTTCTGATAGAAAATGTTGTTGTTTTACATTACCAGGCCCTTCCAGACAAACATGGACTATTGCAATACTGCAACATGTAATACCTTTTAACAACAAATTTGGTTGTTAGAGATTGTTTGACCCTTCCATGCCAACATTGGCTATTTCAATATTGCAGCATGTAATTACTCTTCTGCCTGTTAATGTTGTTGTTGTACATTGCCAGGCCCTTCCAGAAAAAACATGGGATTGCAATACTGTAGCGTGTAATAAATATTGTGATAGAAAATGTTATGGTTTTAGATTGCTTGGCCTCTTCCAGACAAACATTGGCTCCTGCAATACTGCAACGTTTAATAACTCTTCTGCCAGAAAATGTTGTTGTTGTAGTTAGCTTGGCCCTTCCAGACAAACATGGGCAATTGCAATACCGCAACCTGTAGTAACTCCTCTGACAGAAAATGTAGTTGTTTTAGATTGCCTGGCTCTTCCAGACAAACGAGCTATAGCCATACGGCTGCGTGTAATAATTCATCTGACACCAAATGCTGTTGTTTTAAATTGCGTGGCTCCTCCAGACAAACATGGGCTATAGCAATACTGCACCGTGTAATAACTCTTTTGACAGTAAACGTTGTTGTTTTAGATTACCTGGCAGTTCCAGAAAAACATGGGCTATTGCAGTACTGCAGTGTGTAATAGCTCTGCTAACAGCAAATGTTGTTATTCTAGATTGAATGACCCTTCCAGACAAACATGGGCTATTGCAATACCGACACATGTAATAACTCATATGATAGTAAATGTTGTTATTTTTTAGATGGCCTGGCCCTTCCGGACAAACATGAGCCATTGCAATACTGTAGTCTGATATTAATCTTCTGGCAGCAAATGTTGTTGTTTTAGATTTTCCGGCCCTTCTGGACAAACGTGCTATTGCAATACTGCAGTGTGTGATAACTTCTGACAGCGAATGTTGTTTTTTTAGATTGCCTGTCCTTTCCGGACAAACATGGGTTATTGAAATGCTGTGGTGTGTAATAACCCTTCTGAAAGCAAATATTGTTATAGATTGACTGGGCCTGCCAGTCAAACATGTGCTATTGTAACACTGCAGCGTATAATAACTCTTTTGACAGTAAATGTTGCTCCTTAGATTGCCGGGCCCTTCTGGAAGAAATATGCTACTGCAACACTACAGCATCTAATAACTCTTCTGACAGCAAATTTTATTCTTCTAGATTGCCAGGTCCTTTTGCACAGACATTTGCTATTTCAATACTGCAGCGTGTAAAAGTTCTTCTTACTCCAAATGATGTTATTTTAGATTGCCTGGCCCTTCCAGACAAGCTTGAGCTATTGCAGTACTGCAAACTGTAATAACTCTTCTGACAGCAAATGTTATAGTTTTAGATTGTCTGGCCCATCCAGACAGACATGGGCGATTGCAATACTGCAGTCTGTAATAACGTTTCTAACAGTAAATGTTGTTGATTTAGATTGTGTAGCCCTTCCATACAAACATGGGCTATTGCCATACTGCAGTGTGTAATAACTCTTCTGACACCAAATGTTGTTTTAGATTTCTTAGCCCTTCCTTACAAACATGGGCTATTCCAATACTGCAACGTGTAATATCTCTGCTAACAGCAAATATTATTGTTTTAGATTGCCTGGTCCTTATGGACAAACATGGACTACTGCTACACTACAGCATGTAATAACTTTTCTTACAGCAAATCCTGTTTTTTTTAGATTGCTTGGCCCTTCCAGACAAACTTGGGCTATTGCAATACTGTAGCCTGGAATAACTATTCGAACAGAAAACATTGTTGTTTTAGATTTCCCGGCCCTTCTGGACAAACTTGTGCTATTACAAAACTGCAGTGTGTGATAACCATTGACAGTAAATGTTTTTTTTTTTTTCTTTCTTTTTAAATTGCCAATCCCTTCGAAACAAACATGGGTTATTGTAATGCTACGGTATGTAATAACTCTTCTGAAAGCAAATGTTGTTATAGATAGACTGGCCCTACCCGTTAAACATGTGCTATTGTAATATTACAGCGTATAATAATGCTTTTGAAAGCAAATGTTGTTGTTTAATTTGCCTGACCCTTATGGAATAAAAGTGCTATTGCAACACTGTAGCATCTCAACTTCTGACAGCAAATGTTATTCTTCTAGATTGCCAGGCCCTTTTGCACAAACATGGGCTTTTGCAATACTTCAGCCTGTAATAATTCTTCTTACAGCAAATATTGTTGTTTTAGATTTCTTGGTCCTTCCTGACAAACATTTGCTCTTGCAATACAGCAGCCTGTAATACTTATTTTTACTGCAAATTTTGTTATTTTAGATTGTCTGGCCCTTCCAGATGAACATGGGCTATTGCAATACTGCAGTCTGTAATAACTTTTTTGGGCTAAAGCCATGTCGTCCTGATGGAAGGTTCCTATAAGTAGCTTCCAAGGGATATTTGAACTACAATGATATTCCCAGAGAATTTACATTTAAGTCTCCAGAAGTCTAATTTCTGGCGCGAATATCCTTAAAATTTCTCTTAAGGATATCGCATAATCGCAGGGACGTATATCTTGATACTACATAGCAATCTTCACTCCGAATAGCGTTTTCGCCTCGAGGGAGAAGAGTGGCGAAAATAGAAGGGGAGCCGTTATCAAGGTTACCCTTCCTCCCATACTACTATTGAGTATCTAGATGGCGGTTATTTCTATATTTGTAGCGATTTCGCACGGTGGTGTTCCCTGTTGTTCTAAGGTTTTGATCGTTTTTGAGAGGATTTGATATGCAATCTACAGCTTCTTTCACCTCTGGAATGTTGAGTATTTGATCTTTACAGTGTATAAATTTTAGCTCCTGCTTCACAGTGAAATTAGATTAATTTGAAGAGTTGGAGCTTCGCCTTCACCGGAGGCGCCGTGTGCGCTGTCATTCATAACGCATGTGTTATTTAGTTAGCCTGAACGACTGTCCCAGTTTTAATAGCATGAATATTTATGAAGCTATTCAGTTATATATCATGCCGATTTTATTCTACAAGTTTCGGCGATTTAGGTCCGAACCTTGCCGGCGCTAGGCTTCCTAGCCTACGCGTTTTAGTTTACCTTCATGCATGATATAGAACGACATTACTAGTTTTGATAGCAATTAAATATGAAGCTATTTAGGCAATTTATACTTGTAAGATATATTGATTGCATATATTTCCACTTCCTCATCAATCGTATACGAGAGAGTTTCGGTGATTTAGGTAACCGAATCTCGACTGGCACTAGGCTACTAGCCTAGGTGCTTTAGTATACTTTCATACATGTTCCCGGTTTACCCTCGTGTATCGTTTTATCAATTCTGGCGGAGATACGTATCTCCTAGAATTATTATATAAATCGATACTCATCTCCAGTGGAGATTTAAAGGTAATCCCTTCTTCCCTCTGAGTGCAGCCATAGGCTACAACCCCACCTTGGTCTTGCCATTGAGACACTCTGGCTTGACTGGGCTAGTGTTTTCTGTCTCCTTCTCTGGCCAGCAGATAGCCGACTTTTTGTTTTTGATAGAACCTCAGAGTATTCAGTCTTTTGCCTGTGGCTGTCTGGCAGGGTGAGTAGTCACTCCCCTGCCGGCCTCAGCTGCCTGCATAGGAGGCTAGACCTCCCTAGGCCGCACTTGAAGTGGTTGTATCATGCAGCCACCTTCTCCCCTGCGGTCTAGAAGACTAGTCCTGTGCTCGCAGACCCTAGGCTGAAGGATAGACATTCTTCTGCCGCCTAGGATGGCGCCGGCACTGAAACGATGTTTCTCCCAGGTTGAGAGGGGGCGGCAAGCCTGCCACCTCCCCCTTAACTCTATTGGCAGACCCTAGGTTGAAGAATAAATATTCTTCTGCCGCTTAGGACGGCCCCGATACTGAAACAGAGTTTCTTCGTTGTGTGGTAGGACCGGCAACCCTGCAGCCTCCTTCCACACTTCATACATGACCCTTTTCCCTACCCTCGCTGTTCTTTAGCGATGGCCTAGCCATCGCAACCATTTGGCCGTCGTCCTACAATCTCGCCACTTGCCTGCGGGTTTTGGGGCCAGCCGGGGCTCCTACATAGCAGCTGTTTAGTCGCTCAGCCTTCCCTTATGGACGCAAGGCTCCAGGAAAAGCTGTACTGGTTGGGCCGGCTGCCAGTGGAAGACCCCTATTCTGTAGAGTGTTCTTCAGTCCTCTCATGGACTGCCATCCACATACCAGCGGCCGGCAACGGTTTGTGTTTGGATGGAAGCCTGAATGATACATTCTCCCCTTCCATTTGAACCCTCCTTCTGGAGGAAGGCAGTAAGATTAAGTACTTACACCCTTATTTATTGTCAACAAACATTTATTAAGGTACCCTTCACTCCGTGCTTTCTCTCTCTCTGTCAGCTAGTGCCGCCAGGTACTAACCCATCCGGCAGATGCTGGCCGGGTCGGTGCCACCGGGCATTACCCCAGCCGGCAGATGCCGGCCGGGTCGGTGCTACTGGGCACTACCCCACGCTGGCTGGATCGCGCCGCCGGGTACTACCCTAGCCGGCAGATGCTGGCCAGGTCGGTGCCGCCGGGCACTACCCCAGGCGGCAGATGCCGGCCGGGTCGGTGCCGCCAGGTGCTAGCCTAGCCGGCAACATGCTGGGTAAAACTACAGTATATGATTATACGGTAGCCAGTATATTTGCAGTATAGATCATACTGCGGATGGAAAACTATTGTATATATACAGTAGTTATTTGCCAACATATCTTGTGTATCCTTGCACAGTCTTTTTCTCAGACCAATTGTATATTGAAAGATAGAATTCTTTTAATACTCTGATTATAAATCAGTTGATAACTTACCGTACAATATTAAATAGTTTAGAGGGGCAGTGGTAGTACACTTTTCTATCCCTAGAGGTTAGAACCCTTCTCTTTTGAGTTTTCCCTGATCAGGAAACTCTATAGTCTTAATATTGAAAAGGGAGGTCACAGCAATTGGCTGGTTGGGGATATACAAGTATGTGTCTTTTCTAATTTCTAGTCCAGCCGGCGACACGCCGGCCGGACTGTGCCGCCAGGTGCTAGCCATGATGGCAACACACCGGCTCAACTACAGTATATGATTATACAGTAGCCAGTATATTTGCAATATAGTATATATTGCAAAGAGAAAACTATAGTATTTATTATACAGTAGTTAATTTCCAACATACCTTGTGTACCCTGGCACAGCCTTTTGCTGAGGCCGATGCTATATTGAAAGAATAGAATTCCTTCAATACTCTGATTGAAATCAGTTAGTACTTACCCCACAATATTAGATAATTAGAAAGGTCAGTGGCAAGTGTCCACTTTTCTATCCCTATAGGTTAGAACCCTTCTCTTTTGAGTTTCCCGGAAAAAGAGAACTCTTTAATTTTAATATTGGGGGAGGTCACAGTAATTGACTGGGAGGGATACACAAGTATGTATCTTTTCCTATTTCTTTCTAGCTTACTATCCTAAGCTATAACGATTAAAATATAAATATTTGTTTATCAGATGAGATAAACAATCGTATACTCATTTTATTTTCCTTTCTTTACAGGAGGAACCCCATATGAAATGTGATGCGACCTTCTGCAACCATAGGAGTAGGAACTTCTACGGTCACAAAGCGTGCAGGTCTCATGCCCCCTGCACCATCATTACCAAATCTCTGAAATATTGGGACCCCCAAGTCTGCAATATCTGCCGGACCTTGGTGACCGAAGGTTTCGATGACCCCAAGTCAATGGAGTCGAGGGATGTGGCACATGAAAAATTGCACAGGTGGGTAAGAGGGTTCCAGAAGAACTCTCCGCGACCATACCTACCTAACAATAGGATGCGTGGATTAATGTTCCCGAAAGTGGGTAGTGAAATGGTTGTGCCCCAAGCACAACTCGCATCTCCCCGTGTTCAGATTACCATCGAGACGAATGGCAGGGAGACATTGCAAAGTTCGGATATCTACCAGAAGGTAAGGATGTCGGAAGTGTCTTAGGATACTGGGGAAGATCTATTTGTGAGTTTTCCCGAGGGAGAGTCTACTCTACCTCTAGAAGAAGATGATAATGTGGAATCAGAATTTCTTCCTTCTGTACCGGCTCCGGAGCCGTTACCCTCGACATCTTCACCTTCTACCCTTCCATTGGACAACATGAGCCAGACACTGGCCCATCTTACGGATTTAATGGAGAATATTCGCAAACGAGACGTAACAAGGGAGACGAAATTCAAGAGAGAGCTCCGTGAAGCTCCACCTTTCGCTTCCCGAGGGTCATACAAGCGACCCAGAGGCAAGGACCTCCCGACCTGCTCCAAAACCAATCCCTAGAGGTATGCGGAGTTTATGCCGATTTTCAATGGCAAACTTTACATCTCAGAGAAGATGGGAGCTGTCCCCTTAGACGACATCCAGTTTTGGCCAAGCCTTAATGCTTACCCTGATTGCTTCATTCGGCTGAAGCATGAACCAATGTCAAAAGAGGAGACGAAACTAAAGGAGGTCATGGTTTTTGACCACGATAAGGCACAGGCTCTCTTGCCAAGCAGCCTGACAAAGGCGGGCTATTCGGTGTCAAAAGTGTCCGCCTTGGGCAAGAAACATCCTATCTTTGTAGCTCCTGCTTCTATGGCCTTCCCCTTTATGTGGAAGGCATTCAAGTCTGTTGCCAAGGCAGTGGAGGCAGGCGAACCATGCCCTGCACTAGAGGAGTGCAGGCCCTTATCGTTAGCCTTGCCCATGCAGGAGAAGGAATGAAAGGAAGTCCACTTAACCTTCTCAGCAGGGAAATTGGACCCAGACATCGCCGATCAACAATTTAGAGAGAATCTCCCTAAACTTCCTGACTTTCGCTTGTGCAAGGAACAAGAGACGAAGGAGAGTCTGGCGGCCTCCTTATCCCTACAAAACTGCATAGAAATATGTGCAGGCCAACGTAGTACCCCAGACATTTTCATGGTCCTGGCCAAAATGCATATGGCCACCCTAGTAAAGGACCTGCATGCTTTTATGAAGGCTAGGAGAGCGTGTAGAGAGTTCTTGTTCGCTGCTGCAACAGTGAAACATGAACCCAGGAAGCTGATATCTTCTAACAACTGGGGTAAAGACCTTTTTCCCAACGAAGTAGTCAAAAAGGTAGTCGAGAAAGCCATCACGGAGAATAGGAATCTTATCCAGAAGTGGGGCATCTCTTCAAAGAGGAAGTCTTCCTCGGATGTGGGTCCCCAACCTAAGAGGAAGATGAAGAAGTCTAGACTTTCCTCTCGGCCTGCTCAACAACATTCCACATTTACTATGACCGCGGTGCTCCAGGCAGGTGGTTGAGGAGGTAAACCCTCCGATCAATCGAAGCAAGAAGACGCTTCCAGTAGGAAGGAGGCTCCAACAATTTCAGGATCATTGGACCTTCGATCCTTGGGTCCACGGCCTAATCAAGATAGGACTAAAGTCCATCGAATTCCAGGGAAGGCCGCTGTGTGTTTTCAAGAAGGACTCAGAAAAACTCAGAGTCATTCTGGACTTGTTGCCACTCAACAAGTTCACAAAAACAGCAAGTTCAGGATATTAATCCTTCAACACATAAGGACCCTGCTACAAAAAGGGGCTCTCACAGTTTGAATAGACCCGACAGATGCCTAGTGGCACCTTCTAGTCAGTCGCCCCTCTCCTTCTACCTAGGATTCAAGTTGCAGAAGATAAAGTATGTTCTAAGAGCCATATTCTTCGGACTAAACATAGTCCCGAGTCTCTTCACGAAATTGGCAGACTCAGTCGTGCAACAACTACGCTAGAAACTGTTCAGGTAAAAGAGTGCCTGGACGACTGGCTGGTGCGGGCAGCACCCGAAGCGGCTGGTCTGCAAGCATCCATAGAAGTAACCCGGTTCCTGGAACATCTGGGATGCAAAATCAATTTCACAAAGTCTCGACTCTCTCCAGCTCAAGGGTTTCAATGGCCGAAAAACCATTGGAACCTGAGGTCACATTTTCTCTCCATTCTCTCAGGGAAGGAGATCGTAGGGTCGGTCAAGAGACTACTGTAATCCGACAGGATTTCAAGACGCTAACAGGAAAGAGTTCTGAGCTCTCTCCAGTTCACAGCAGTGACAGACCCAGTTCTAAGTGCACAGCCGAAAGATGCGTCAGAAGTCTGGAGAAGATACGCATCAAACGCTCGAAGAGATCTAAAATGACCGATATCGGCCTTACTTCGATCACTTCTCAACCCATGGTCGAAGGCCAAGAGCCTAATGAGGACCGTTCCCTTGCAACCACCTCTACCATCGATGATCATGCACAGGGATGCCTCGACGGAAGAATGGGGATTTCACTCCCATTAAAGGAAAGTCCAAGGATCTTGGTCATCTCGGTTCAAGGCCATTCTCATCAACATTCTGGAGGCCATGGCAGTCACTTTGACGTTGGGAGAACTCTCCCTTCGCAGATCAGCCCTCATCAGGCTGATCTTGGACAGCGAAGTGATAGTGAGATGTCTGAACCGACAAGGCTTGAGATCATACTATAAAGGAAAGTCCAAGGAACTTGGTCATCTCGGTTCAAGGCCCTTCTCATCAACATTCTGGAGGCCATGGCAGTCCCTTTGACGTTGGGAGAACTCTCCCTTCGCAGATCAGCTCTCATCAGGCTGATCTTGGACAGCGAAGTGATAGTGAGATGTCTGAACCGACAAGGCTCGAGATCATACTATATAATCTGTGTGATATTAGCCATCCCTTGCATAAAGAGATGGCACCTATAAGCAGTTCACTTACGAATGATCTGCAATGTGAGAGTGGAGGCTCTACTCAGGCTCAAGCTGGTAGAGTCAGAATGGTCCACAGACGCAGACTCATTCTCTTTCATCTTGGAACAAGTCCTGGAACTGCAGATCGACCTCTTCGTGACGAGTGTCATCAAGAAACTACCTCGACATGTAGCCCCATACGAGGACCCTCTAAAGGAGATAACGGATGCCATGTCCCTAGTTTGGAACGGATGGACCCGGAATTTCCTGTTCCTTCCATCCAATCTCCTACTGAATGTCCTCAACATGCTGAGATCCTTCTAAGGAACGGCAGCTCTAGTGGCTCCCAAGTGGCCCAAGAGCAATTGATTCCCCCTAGTGAGGGAATTGAGGCTGAGGCTGGCCCTTATACTGAACCCAGCACTATATCAACGGGTACAGAAGCTAACTGTCTTCGATTCATCACAGAAAACCCAAATCCTTCATTTCATGACTTTCTTGCCCTAGCGGTTAAGAAAAGATTTGGGATCTCAAAAGGCAGTATAGACTTCTTAGAAGAAGACAATATGAATCGCCTTGGAAAAAGTGGGTTGCTTTTGTTAAAGCAAAAGGACTGAAAGAAATTTCAATAAACTTCTGTCTGTCCTTCTTTATCTACCTTCATAATCAAGGTCTGGCAGCTAACACGATAACTACGTGTAAGTCAGCTTTGACTAGACCTCTTCTCTATGCCTTTCAAGTGGATCTGACGAACGAAATCTTTAACAAGATCCTGAAGGCATGCGCTAGACTTAGGCCTGCAGCTCCTCTGAAGCTCATCTCATGGTCTTTGGACAAGGTCCTACATTATGCTTCATCTGTGAACAATGAAGATTGTTCTCTCGAGGATCTAACCCAGAAGGTTATTTTCCTGTTTGCTATAGCCTCAGGGGCTAGAGTTAGGGAAATAGTAGCCCTATCAAGAAATGAGGGCCACATTCAGTTCACAGAAGTGGGAGAACTGAATCTCTTTCCTGATCCAGCTTTTCTCGCCAAGAACGAGCTACCCTCTAAAAGATGGGGTCCCTGGAGAATCTGCCCTCAGAAGGAAGATATCTCTCTATGCCCAATAGTGTCTAAAGGTCTATCTTCGTAGAACTTCAGACTTCAGGGGAGGACAGCTCTTCAAAGGAGAAACTTCAGGATCAAACTTATCCCTAAAACAACTGAGGGCGAAGCTCACCTACTTCATCTGCAGAGCGGATCCTGACAGTACACCCGCAGGTCATGATCCGAGGAAAATTGCATCATCGCTGAATTATTTTCAGTATATGGACTTTGAGCGTCTTCGCTCATATACAAGATGGATATCATCCAGAGTGTTCTACAAACACTACTCTAAGCAAGTCCATGAACTGAAGCATTATGTGGTGACATCAGGTAGTGTATTAAAACCTGTTGTCTAGTGCTGCGATGAGCAGTTGATTGACTGGGACTATCAATTAAGGTGGAAAGGTGTTGACACTTCCAGTGCAATACCTTTTAAGCGAGTGTCACCAGGGTGACACTAAGACTGTTCAAATCTCAGGTGAGGAATTATACAAATAGCACTTGTGCCGTGTGCACATAGTACAGTGTTGATAGTATACAACATTTACAGAATTTATTTTGGGAAAATTTATCAAAATTTTCAGTTTTAGAGTGGCACTCATCATTCTTTCCTTGCAGGGAGGAAAATATTTTCTGTATATGTTGCACGTATAATTCCTTTAACAAGTTACATTCGTTAACATGCTATTCCATTTAGTCATTTATTTGAAATAAATGTTTATTAGAATGTAATTGCGTACTATTTCGCCCTGCAATTAGCACATTAAATATGCCAGAGTTCTCTTACTTATTTATTTAAGTACACCTCATATCATTGTATGCTTACAAACGATAGATATAGTTGACACTTATATTGTTCCGACAATATACACAAACCGTGAAACCGTTTGTATATCTTGTGGATACTTGTTTGTTCATACAATATATGCTAACCTTGAGACCCCTTTTCTACTGTCTAGTATGACTCTTCCCTGCAGGAGGCAGGAAGCACTAACATTGTCTATGATTAGTGGTAATGACGGATAACGGTAACATCATTTGTCTCAATGGTCCAGATAACCATAGAAAATTGTCCCAAGGTTAAGGCACCTATAAAACTCCACAGATACAGTACTTTTCAGTAAGACTCTGATAAATTTCCATCAGGACGACATGGCTTGAGCCCAAAAAATGGATTTTGAGCGACGCAAAAAATCTATTTTTGGGTGAGATAGCCATGTCATCCTGAAGGACCCGCCCTCCTTTTCTATAGAAAAGGCCTTGGCAGGATCCCTTACGAAACTACTATATCTGTAGCACTATGTTCAATGCTACTAGGAATAAGCGCCATCTTGGATATGGCGCCATCTAGATACTCAATAGTAGTATGGGAGGAAGGGTAACCTTGATAACGGCTCCCCTTTCTATTTTTGCCACTCTTCCCCCTCGAGGAAAAAACGCTATTCGGGGTGAAGATTGCTATGTGTCGTATCAAGATATACGTCCCTGATATTATGCGATATCCTTAAGAGAAATTTTAAGGCTATTTGTGTCAGGAGTTAGAATTCTGGAAACCTAAAGGTAAATTCTCTGGGAATATCACTGTAGTTCGAATATCCCTTGGAAGCTACTTATAGGAACCCTCCATCAGGATGACATGGCTATCCCATCCAAAAATAGATTTTTCGCTTCGTTCAAAATCCGTTTTCTAACAGCAAATGTTGTTATTTTAGATTATCTGGCCATAACAGAAAAACATGGGCTGTTGCCATACTGCGGTGTGTAATAACTTCTGACAGCAAATGTTGTTTTTAGATGGCCTGGTCCTTCTTAACAAACATGGGCTACTGCTATACTACAGAATGTAATAACTCTTCTGACAGCTAATGTTGTTTTTTTAGATTGCTATCCCTTCCGGACAAACTTGAGCTATTGCAATACTGCAGCCTCTAATAACTCTTCTGACAGCAAATGTTGTAGTTTTACATTGCCTGGCTCTTTTACGCAAACATGGGCTATTGCAGTACTCCAGCCTGTAATAACTTTCCTGACAGGAAATGTTGTTTTAGATTGTCTGGCCCTTCCAGACAAGCATGGGCTATTGGTATATTGCAGCATGTAATAACTCTTCTTACAGCAAATTTTGTTGTTTTTAGATTGCCCTGCCATTCCGGACAAACATGGGCTATTGCCTTGCTGCAGCGTGTATCACTCTAATGACAGCAATGGTGTTGTTTTAGATTGTCTGGCCCTTCTGGGCAAACATGGGCAATTGCAAAACGACATCCTGTAATAACTCTACTGACAGCAAATGTTGTTTTACATTGCCTGGCCCTTCCATAGAAACTTGGGCTATTGCAATACAGCAGCGTGTAATAACTTTTCTGACAGAAAATATTGTTGTTTTAGATTGTCTGGCCCTTCCTGACAAACATGGGCAATTGCAAAACGGCATCCTGTAATAAATCTACTGACAGCAAATGTTGTTTTAGATTGGCTGGCCCTTCCAGATAAACATGGGCTATTTCAATACTGCAGGGTGTAATAATTCTGACTGCAAATATTGTTATTTTAGATTGGCTGGCCCTTCCAGATAAACATGGGTTATTGCAATACTGCAGCGTGTAGAAACTCATTTGACATCAAATGTTGTTGATTTAGATTGCCTATTCTGGCCAGATACGGGCTCTTACAATATTACAGACTATAATAATTTGCGTCTGACAACAAATGTTTTAGATTGCCTGGCCCTTCTGGCCAGACACAGGTTCTTGTAATACTGCAGTGCGTAATCTGACTACAAATGGAATTTAATATGATAAGATATGGATTCATGGCGTCACCTGCGAAGGGTAAGGGAGAAGTGATGATTTCTTGGTAACAGCGAGCAATGATTGGTCATCCCAAGGTCTATAGACCATAAGTTGGCCCTCTATCAATATTGGAAACCATAGATATTGAATAAAAGTAGGAGATATTAGAAAGTTTTATTTCTGTCTTAAAATTTTTCTTGAATGACATTGTACAGGATAAGAACTTTGGTTCTTTTCATCACTAAGTGATCCCATACTTTTTATATCTTGTATAAGGATAAGGCACTGAGAAAGTTGCATAACAATTTTATATATACTGAATATGTTAACAGATACATATATAATCAGGTTATAAAATGGCATTACATATCCTCCCAGAACTCTTAACAATACAATCATATGAATACAATTATCCGAAGATGAATAGCCTAACATTTTCCTGTTATAGTAATGACTAGTGATTTTCATATATTCGTATAACAATATCTTAATTGTAGAGGGATATATATATATATATGTATATATATATATATATATATATATATATATATATATATATATATATATATATATATATATATATATATATTGAGCATTAGCCCTTCTCAGTGACAAAGGTATAGGGTCATGGCAGGTTTATATATATATATATATATATATATATATATATATATATATATATATATATATATATATATATATATATATATATATATATATATATATATATGTATATATATGCATATATATATTTATATATACATGCATATATATAAATTATATGTATATATATATATATATATATATATATATATATATATATATATATATATATATATATATATATATATATATATATATATATATAGTTCAATAAAGTACCATAACTTGTTTGATAGTATTTTTCTTATGGTGAAAATATTCCGTCAACACTCCTTAGTAAAAAACATTTTGTCTAGAAACTTCTTGAGTCCTTTAAAAACACCGTGTAATTGACCATAGTCAACTGATTTTTCTTAATTGAAATATATAGCCAGATCAAAAGCAAAAATGAACCTTTGAGCTATTTGTAAGTGAATAGAAACTGAGGAAAGTGATTTGTCCTTGAAAAGATTTCAGGTTATCAAGTGGAAAGGCTTTAGCAAATTAAATCGGTTCGATTTTGTGTGTAAACGCTGCTACGTGAACAGAGATAAACTGAAATGGAAGATATATTCTAATACTCGTATTATTGTGTGCATATGTATGTCTCTCTGCATTTTAGACTTCGAGCTTACAATAATTTCATGAATACTGGTGAGCAAAATATACCCCAGCAGTGATATATTTAAGCTAGTTTTAATAGTTAATAACCAGTGGCAGAATGCTTTTGCCAGATTCGTGACTGAGGTAGCAATAATAGCTGCTTAAATCTATAATTTCTTAATACTTTTCGATATTATTACCAATGAAATCATAAAAATAAATGGGTTATATATATATATATATATATATATATATATATATATATATATATATATATATATATATATGTGTGTGTGTGTGTGTGTGTGTGTGTGTGTGTGTGTGCGTGTTTTCCTGTATCTATTTTCTGAATATAATATATATGTTGGTCATTTAATAGAATCTGCAATTGATGATTATGAAGGAAGCAGTGTGAACTCGTCAAATTTCATCGCCTCAACACAGAGGTATCTACTACAACCCTTGGTATAGTATTTAAATTTAAGGAATCCTGGGGTTTGCGATTGCTAGTGTTCAGGATGGTATGTTCTCTGAGGGACACTATTAGAATGAGCTTTATACAGAGCCTTAGTAGCCGCTGACTGGGCTTTCTGAGCAGCCCCTTGAGTCCTAGCCAGTTCGGAAACAGCAATATTTTGCTGGTGTAATATGTGCTGTGCAGCCGCTTGTGCTTGTTTAAGCATGGCACTTTGCTGGTAGTAAGACTCTGCCGCAGATGCCAGAACCTGCTGTGCTACAGCTGCTTGGGCTTCTGCAGCTGCTAGAGCCTGCTGGAGGGTTGCTAACTGCGAGAGGGCCAGCGCATGTATGGCATCAGCTGCCTGCACTGTGCGACCATTTTGAGCAGCCTGTGAAGCTTCTTTGAAGACTATGGCTTGAGCTAATTGTGCTGCTTGTGTCAGCTGAGCTGCCTGCGCATACTTTTCGGCAGCTGCTGCCTGAGCTTTCTGAGCTGCAGCGGAGGCTTTCGCTGCAACCTGTTTTGCAGCCTCTTGGGCTGCTTTGAAAGCAGCTTCGGCCTGCGAGGCAGCGGCTGCTGTAGCTTGTCCCGCAGCTTGGTTAGCGATGTCGGTAGCTGAAGGACCAGCATGTCCGCTTTGGTGGTGACCTCCAAGTAGTAAATGAAGGTTTCCGTTTGGTACTGTGCCACTGTACCCAGAATGGGATTGGAGTCGTTGAAGAATAGCTTGATGGAGTCCGCTGTTAACTGGGTAGCCTCGTTTTCCCTGTGAAGAGGTAACAAATGAATTAGTGTCATTTTGCATAGTATAATTTATGAAACATTAGGTAAATTCCTCTTTTATCTGATAATCTAAGAATCCAAATTTGAGAGAATAAAGAAAAAACACCATGGCAAATGGAAATGAAAAATATATTTGCATGTTTCAAAGTATTTTTTAATCTTTGCAATTCGAAAGGAAATCATCTGGAGATATAATATACTGTACGTGCAAATAACGACCTCTACCCGAAAAGGAATAAACTTAAACTTTTGCAATGTGAATATTAGAAGGAAATATATAACCCTTTTTATATGTATTATTCAGTGATCATCTGCCTTCATCCAGCACCTTCCAAAATTTCTTGAAACCTTCAAATTTTCCAAATAACGTTAGATCTATGGTACTAAGAAAATTAGATAAATAACAAGAGTTAGCGGGTGTAGTATTCGATCAAAGTATTTTCTTTTTTTTTCAACAGCAGAAACAAAGGACAAAGATTTGATATATCACAGAAAAATAATCCTATTTTTAAAATTCATTTTAATGCCTGCATTGTAATAGATATTTGAAAGAGTCCAATTACCATTCGATCATTCTAAAATACAACATGCCTATAAAACATGTGTTTTGTTCTGCAGCTTTCTGAATTCTCTCTATCATGTCTGGCCTTAAATAAAAGGAGATAAAGAAAGTTCATGGAAATGTATGTGATAAGAATAAATGTAACAGGAGTAACAAGGGTGAAAGTAAAAGGTCTTTTACTGAACAAAACAGAATGACTAATTAACTTTCAAGGAGTTTTGATTGTTGATCTTTTAATCGCTTTCAATATCTGTGATTTTTTTTTTTCACTTTCACGCAATTTGTGTCGGTATAGGTCATCAAGCGCCCATATTCAGTTCATGATAAAGTAGAGAAATTTTCACAATTGTATTTTGTAATGCCGAAAGAAGCGATAGACTAGCTTTTTGAAAAATGTAGGCTGTGGGATAATGTTTAGAGAATTATATCAAGATTATTATTTCATTATGATGATATTGAAAGAATCAATTTTCATAAGGATTTATAGTTTATATGAAAGATGTCAAATCGTAAGACACTCAAATACTAAATATTCGTACAAGACATTATCACTTAACTGCGACAAATTGTGTTAGGTCGATCTTGTAACATTTTATTTGATTTTGAGATTATATTTATGAACTTGGGCAAGAGGGCTTGGCGCCTGGGGCTTAAGAGTCTATTCGGCTAGGTGCAGAAAGGATGCTCAAGAAAAGAGGCTGAAAGGATGCTGCCAAAACCATAAAGTAGTGCTTACCTTACAATACTAAAGACACAAACTGAGGGGTTTTGAGCTTCTTTTCCATGATCTTTCTTTTAATTCAGTTGGTTCAAAGGTTTTAGATAATAAGACTTGAGAAATCTCTCTCTCTCTCTCTCTCTCTCTCTCTCTCTCTCTCTCTCTCTCTCTCTCTCTCTCTCTCTCTCATACAAGTAATAAATTAAAGTTTTTGTTGTTTGCAGATGATACGGCAATATATGTACAGGGTCACAACATTAAAAGTATTACAGTAATTCTAAATAAGTACTAATAAATATATCAAATTGTATTGGAGCCAAGAAATTAACACTGCATATTTCAAAGACATTCTATATGCTATCTAGTTCCATACATTCAATTCAAAATAATATTGGTGTACTATTAAATTATAAATCATTGAGTCGAGTCAACCACAAGAAATTCCTAGGTGTAATAATTGACGAAAAACTAACTTGGAAAGCGCACTTACAGCTAGCTTGTATTAAAATATCTCAAGTTACAGGTGTAATATATAGAATTAGAAATAATGTAACTAAAGATTCCCTAAAACTAATATAGTACTCTACCGTATATCCAGTTTTACTATATTGTTCAGCAGTTTGGGGAGGAGCATTCAAAACACTTAAAGTATAGACCAATTGTTTGTTGCCCCCCAAAAAGTTATTAGGGTAATGTCATACAAATCAAAATATGAGCATACCAACCCTCTCTTTCGTGACTACAAGCTGCTTAAATTACCAGATCTCATATCACTACAGACTTGTTTGTTTGTGTTCAAAGCATTGCATGCGTATCCCATCAGCATATTCCATCCGCTGTCGCATATTAACACAAGACGACCTCAAGACCTAAGAGTAACGTACTGTTTCACTGTCCAGGCTCAGCGTAGTGTGAGTGTGCGGGATATTAAATCGCTCACTACTATTGATATGTTTAAAGGCAAAATTAAATCATTGTTATTGCAAATTTGTGATCCATAGTCATACATGTCAATATTACTATTACTATTAATATTTTTTTCTATTATTATTTATGATACTACATAATTATTGTATATGTGTATGTATACGTACTTACATGTGCACATGTATGAGTGTGTGTATTTATATGAACGTTTATATTTGTATTTCTTTGTGTATTTGTATGTGTATGCTGTGCTGTATGTGTGTATGTGTACATATTGTATGTAGGTATATGTTTATGTACAGTATATACATATGTAGGTCTGTATGTACATGTATTTGTATTTGTAATTGTCTTCACCTGGGCCATAACACTTGCATGTCCTTATTTTTTATGTTAACTAAATCTGGTCCATATAAAAGCTTCATGCTTAATGAACTTGGGCTGTACTACTAATATTTATAACACATTTTTATTGTAACAATGGCCAATATCAATATCAATATATATATATATATATATATATATATATATATATATATATATATATATATATATATATATGTATGTATGTATATATGAATGATTGAATGTGGATTGTGTGAATGAAAATAACAATGTGCTTCCCTTTAAGCCATCGTACGGAACTTTATTCCTTATTTGCAATAGACAGGAAGCAGAACGCACTAAAATGGTACATTCTTGTTAAAGAAATGTCACATTGATCCAAACACACGCGACTCCAGATACCTGATGTAAAGTTAGACAGTTCCAGATACTTCTTTTAATTTTACCACTCCTCCTGGGCACTTGATGCTGTTTAGGCTATCACTGCTACTAGTTGTAGAGTATAAAATTAACCACGGATCTTCGATATTTGTTTCGTACTTTTCCGCCTGCTCTTTAACTCGAAGGTTAATCTAGGTTTTGTGACAGCCTGTTGGAAATGTCCCTGACTAGCAATCTGTTGGAGGGGGATAGAGACTCATTCAAGCTCCATAGTTTCTAGTAGTATCTGCAACCTCACCATCCTTGTGAGCTAGGGATGGGGTGTTTTGGGGAGCCTATAGTTATTCTTGCTAAGTCATCAGCAGCCAATGCATGGTCATCCCTGGTCCTATGTTGGTGGAAAGGGTGCTTAGGCACTGATCATATGTATATTTGGTTAGTCTCTAGGACATTGTCCTGTCCTTTGTTTCTGCCGAGCTACTGTTAATTCTTTATCATAGCCAACTGGAAACTTCCCTGACAAGCAATCCGCGAGTCGAGACTTCGGGCCGATAGTTTCCAATAGTGTCTGCTTCCTCAAAGTCCGTGTAAGCTAGGGATGGAGGGGGTGTTGTTTGGGTGAATCTATAAGCCATCATCAGCTATTGTCTAGCTCCCCATGGTTCTATCATAGGAGGAGGAGGGGCTCAGGTATTGATCATATGTATATATTGTCATTCTAAAGAATATTTTCTTGTACATTGCCTCTGCCATTTATGAGAGACCTATTGCTACTATGTAGTTGCGACCTACTGCTACTAGTTAAGTGGAGTAAAAATATTTATTTCTCCACCACTTCTTTCTACTTGTTTTGCAAATTTATCTCATTGCATATATTTAATTGTGGATAGAAAAATACACAAAGTTACTCATAAAGCAAAAGGAATTAATTTTACAGTACTTACCCTTATTTGATCGATAGATAGCGAGGTCTCTAATACTTTTTCCACCGGATTCTTGTCTTCTGCCTTCGATGCACCTGACGTCAACCCTAGATAGGAAATATTAGGAAGAAGAAATAAACAACAATTTTTGCAAACAAATATTTTAATAGGTACTGAACTCACAAAGTGTAAGTTAATCTATACAGTGAAATAATTTAAATGTGTTTATTTGATACATGTCTGGCAATGCAGTTTGTTTTCTTAGTGGCAAAGACAGTGTATTGAGAAGAGCAGGAGTAACGTTCCCTTCAATGACTAACCATAAGATTTTAATATTGATAAACCGAAGTAGTCCTCTTGTAGCCTATATTGTTGACTGTGAAATAGATTTGATGATCAGTCTAGTAAAATAGGCGATGCCGTAACTCTAACGAAACTTAGATCTTTGTTTACCACCAGCCAACCATTGAGATGCTACCGCTAGAGAGTTATTAGGTCCTTAACTAACCAGACAGTACTGCATTGAATCCTTCTCTCTGGTTACGACTCATTTTCCTTTTGCCTACACATACAACGAATAGTATGGCCTATTCTCTACACATTCTCCTCTGTCCTCATACACCTGACAGCACTGAAATTGCTAAACAATTCTTCTCCGCCCAAGAGGTTAACTGCTTCACTGTAATTGTTCTTTGGCTACTTTTTCTTGGTAAAGGTAGAAGAGACTCTAGCTATGGTAAGCAGCTCTTCTAGGAGAAGGACATTCCAAAATCAAACCATCGTTCTCGGGTCTTGGTTAGTGTCATATCTTCTGTGCCATATCTTCCACCGTCTTGGGGTAGGGCTCTCTTGCTTGAGGGTACACTCGGGCACAGTATTGTATTTTATTTCTATTCCTCTTGTTTTAAGTTTTTACAATTTATATATGAAAGATTTATTCTAGTATTATTACTGTTCTTAGAATATTTCCTCTTCTCACCGGGTTATTTTTCCCTGTTGGAGCTCTTGGGCTTATAGCATCCTTCTTTTCCAACTAGGGTTGTAGCTCAGCAAATAATAATAATAATAATAATAATAATAATAATAATAATAATAATAATAAATGTTCCTTTTGTATTCCCTCTACCAGTGTACACTCGTTCCGAAAAATATTGGTGCATACTTCCGGTTAAACCTTTTGAGACCAGTGACAACGGTAAGTATTAGGAAAGGAGATAGGTTTCTGCCAAATAATGGGTAAACTTTAATTCTGCTGTGTTACCAGCTTTTATATATAGCGATATACTGTATTCCATACGTTTCGCATGACTGTATAAAAGCATCAATATATCGATCCTCTTCGTCTTGTCTTCGTAATGTAAATAGTATTAACGTTTAACTTACCATTATTACCAACGCTCAGGAAATAATTCGAAACTGTTAATCCTAAAGTGCACCAATAGTTTTTGCAGCGAGTGTATGCAATTGTTTTGAATTTTTGTCCACACCAAATGAAGGTTTCAAATCCAAGTTCTCTTATTCGAGGTATTGAGGAGAAAAATGTTATCTAATTCGTCTGGAAAGCTTGGTATTGTTTACAAAGGTTCTTATTGATTCCTGAGTTGATTGCTCTGTCTTTTTTAGAATATAATTCTAGAATTTGTCAGTCAACAGCCTCATGAAGTAGGTTGCGTTTTCTTAATAGAAGTACATGGAAGTTGTAGTTTCGTATTTCCTCTGAACTTGTTTAGTCCACCATCGAAAAATATCTTATTTATCAATCATACAAAGGCTTTATTTAAATCAAGAATTTCCAAGGATATCTTTTCCTGCTTGCACCTTTGGAAGTATTATTTTGGGGTGGCATGATGTCACATTGCCATGCGAGGATCTAATATTACTTTAGAATAAGGTTGCTTTGACTTATTATTGTTGTTATTGTTTACCATAAACACATAACATAAAAACAGCAGTAATTATATGCTATAAAAAATATTTATTTATTCATTAGTTTAAGCATCTGACAAAAGCAGGGAATAGTTGAAGTTGCTATATATATATATATATATATATATATACACTAAAACAACTTATTGTTCTTTCTATCAATTTATTGCTATTTTTACCTTTCGTATTTACGGTAAACAACGAGAATAATAATGATTATTAGAAACAAATCCTAGACCCTTGTATTCAAGAACACGAAATGTATATAGATATTGATCTGGACTTTGTGTTGTCAACGCCAATGTTCAGGTTACTCTAACTATGAAAATTAAACAATCAATATTTACCAATTTAACCAATAAGGAAAACTATAAATTAAGGGTTACATACACGCATATCTGTTAAGATATCCTTGTAACCTACAATTTATGATATATGCATATGGCTGCTCCTGATTCAGTTTGCAATAATAGAATAAATATTCATATCAATGCACACGCAAAAACAAACACTTTCAGAAATACATATGCACAAGCGCACAAACACACACATACACACACACATACATACATACATACATATATATATATATATATATATATATATATATATATATATATATATATATATATATATATATATATACTGTCCAAGGGATCACGTATGTAAATGGCTCTCACTATTGCATACGAAAGTCCAAGAAGTCTCGTTCATTTGGGTCTCACGGTGAATGTAAAGTACAAAGATGCTATAACCCTTTAGTAGGCTAGCATTTAACACGTCTTTCACGGAGAACTACAATAATCTGGTGAAAAACAGTAAAACGAAGAATTAATACCTAAGACAAGTAAAACCACAGCCACAGACCACTGCCACATCCTGCTATCACAAACGACTCTACAACCCATCGTTTCTTTTCTTTCCTCGGGAGATGAGCCAAGATGTAATCGGATGCGAGAAGATATCCAACTATATGTAGGGGCACGGAGCTTCACGAAGCTTCTCCAGCTTTCAATGAAGAATCCTGATTGTCAGAGGAGCCGTTATATACAGAATTTCTACTCTAGAAGAGGCGTCCTTCCTTGCTTCCACCCTTCACTCGCTAAGGTCGTCGACTGAATGAGGTGGCGACCTCTTTAGCTCGGTTCAATTCATGCGATTCAGGCACGAGTGCAGAAAATGGTATTCATAAGGCTATAGCTTTTGATGGGGAAGATGCTACGTTAATTAGGAAAGTTAATTGGCTTTTGTTAGAGTTTATAGAGCGGGAATATTGAAAGGTGTTTATGAATGAAAATAAAAATAAAGGGAAAGTTGGTGCTGATATAATAAAAGTGAGTTATTCTCTGAATAATATTACAGAAATTGCATATCATTGCAATTGCGCCACTAAATTTTTTGGTCTCTCTCTCTCTCTCTCTCTCTCTCTCTCTCTCTCTCTCTCTCTCTCTCTGAGTTCCCATTACTTCACTCCTGATTTCGGATATTTGAAAGTCTCCACTGTTTACTGATATATATCAAAAATATTTCTTTGATTTTACTTATATCTGTCTGTATCTACGGCCTCTATTTCATGTGATAAAATCTTTGAATTACAGACTCGTTAACTTTGAAAATCACATGACTTATTCACGTTTGGTCGTGACTTGAAGATTATAAAGAGCATAGACAAATAAATTGTCGGTTTGTCTAAGTATTTTCTTTAGAACATTCGGATCCTGTCTGCCATACCGTTCCCCCAAGGAATGTATGTAATTTCTTTTTTAAATTGCTCTTAATTTCATTTCACATAGAATAGTTCTAAAAATCGCGCTTGAATGAGAGATGCCCTAATATAATTGACTAAAAATTGAATAATATCAACATAGATGAAAATAACATTAACTGAAATTCTGTCTGACTCTTTGGGTGGCAATTGTAAGTTGAGCTCATGTTCCTTATTCCAATCCAGTCAAGAGGAAATTTTTTTTTTCTTTACTTCCATCGAAGGACTACAGTGTGATTGTGAGGGGCTTACTTTCTTTTGTCGATAGAATATTTTGTAAAAATAAGGATATCCGTAGTGGGTAAATGAACCTTGACGGATAAAGACGTGAGTCCAAAACGTACAAACGGGACGTTTTCTGTACAGAGTTCCTGGATATCTGTCACCGAAGAACTACATAGAATGTGGCATCTCTTAACCATTATAGGTTTCTGGCAAACCTAAGAAAAGAGGAAAATTCTTCTTCACTCAAGGAATTAACTACTGCACGGTAATTGTTCAGTGACTACTTTCAACTTAGTATGGGCAGAACTCTAGCTATAGCAAGCAACTCTTCGAGGAGGACACTCCAAAATAAAACTATTGTTCTTTGGTCTTCGACATAGCCTCTATACAATTGTCTCCACTGTCTTGGGTTAGAGTTTTCTTGCTTGAGGGTAAACTTATTTCCTTTCCTCACTAGCCTATTTTTCCCTGTTGAAGCCCTTGGGCTCATGGCATCTTGCTTTTCCAGCTAGTAATAATAAGGAAAATGACAATAGCAATTTACTATTAAATTATGTATAGCATATTGTGTACGTGAATATCCTTGTTACCACCGTGAAAAATTCTTGATGTCTGCGTTGGCATAAAAATAATGCAGCTCTTTACATAGTTACAAAAGGAATTCCCATATAAAATCTACAGTTTGGTAAAAAACAGAAAATCCTTATATAGTTTTGACACGTAACCCATCTCTGTGGGTGTTATCTACCAACGTAATTATAGACACCTAAAAGATTATGCTATTAGAAAATACAGTATTTGAATCGGGAAAAGCAATAGTAATTCTGACCATCCTTTGCATTCAGATCTTCCCGGACTGAACCATTCTCCATGCAGTTAATTCTAATAGTCAGGCATTTTCCATCACGAGGCTCAATACTACACATTATTCTAGAAGTTTTATTCTCTCTGTTACCAAATTGTACAATGATCTTCATAATCGGGTTGTTGAATTACTAGAACTTCAAAAGTTCAAACTTGCAGCAAATATTTTCATGTTAAACAAGCTGACATGCCCCCCAGATGCTGAAGCCTTGACGACGAGGATGGGGGCTTAGGGATTAGCAGCTGGGCTCTAATGAACAGTGGGAACTGCTTTCCCACTGGACCTAGGTTCCCAATTGTTGATCCAACTAAATTAGTCAGCACTTTCTCTCCATTCTTTTGATTACTTCTTTTATTCTCCCATCTCTTCCTCTTGGGCATGAACTTGTTGATGACTTTGGCTTGTAGGACTTTGATATTGACTGCTTCTTTGGATATAGCACCGGGTGGGATGGATGTCATATTATCTCAGCCTGTACAAATTTAGACACCATCATCCTCTGGCAGACCCCATTGGGTGCAGACCAAATCTGTTAAGAGTCGGGCTCCAGTGATCCGGTTTTAGGTCGCCCATATTTGTGAGTAATGGGTGACGCCAGGCATTGGAGTCGTCGGTGGGAGCGGTTAACTACCTCCACTGATCAGTGTACGCCCACCTTAAGAGAGACAGCCCCTCTCTAATAGAAGACTGGTCCCTGCTGAAGCCTCTTCTCATGTTGGGCCACATAGGATAGGAGGACTGACATCCTCCGATAAGAGGTGGATAACCCGGCTTGCTGCTACTTCAAAAACTAACCCCTCTGTTGACGACCTGGAAACTCTAAAGGACCATTCTACTAATGTTCAAAAACAAAGTAATTTGGGTGACATGGAGAATTTGCGAATCGTTCATGTCACTCAGATTCCTATAGAAACCAATTATGATATGGTCACATCAGGGAAATTAGAATGAGGCTTGAAGGTGACAAATGGGATTCATGGATATCATTTGATAAACGATGAAGCATTCAATGCAGTCAATGATATCATGAATATTAAAATCAATAATTTGAACTTTAAGGGTGCTTTTGCGATCGGGTACCTAAGGATCTCGAGTGTATACAAACCTGCAGATTAGATTGATAAAGGTATTAAGGTAGTTGTACCCTCCCTGAGAAAGCCAAAACCACCAAAGTGGCTTGTTGCTCAGTCAAAAGGGAGTACTGGAAATTATTTTAAGATATGTAAATTTCTTCAAAAGAAAGTAGTACCATCGCACCAGGAGATATATTTCGGTTTGGAAAGAACAGTTTCCTCATAAGTGCCAAATCAGAAACTCACTCTGTTATACTTAGTAATTTAAATACAGAGAATGATGACATAAAGCTGGATGTGAAACCCCATCTAAACTTCAGTTATAGAGGGGGAGTAGTTTTTAATAGAGACTAAGATGAGTTTACAGAAGAGGAGATATTGGTCATGTGTCCTTTAACTGTGTGGAAAGTGCATAAAGTCCCTAGAACGTCAATGATTATCCTGACTTTCCAGGATGTTGATGTGCCTTTCCACATTTACATAGAAAATGAACGAATTAGAGTTCGAACTTTTAAGCAGAAGCCGCTGCAATGTTTTAATTGCTTTAGATATGGGCATCCATCTAAAGTTTGCAAGAATGATAAAATGTGTAGTACTTGCTCCAATGTTTACCATGAAGAATGTACACTAGAGGCCAATTGTATAAACTGCAATTTGAATCATAAATCTTCTGATAGGAGCTGCCAGCAATATAAGTTGAAAGAGGCTGCTCTCAATAAATCCAGTATCCAATTGTATAAACTGTAATTTGAATCATAAATCTACTGATAGGAGCTGCCAGCAATATAAGTTGGAAGAGGCTACTCTCAATAAATCCAGTATCGAACACATCAGTGTGGGGCATGCCAAGAGTCTATTGAGTAAATCAGCAAGTTATGCAAAGGTATTGAAATCGGGAGGAAAAATGAGGCCGGAGACAACCAACCCACCAATTACTTCCTCTTTTCTCAAGAAAAGAAATTTGCCATCTTCTGACAGAATTCTAGAGGATGAGGCAAGAATATCACGTAAGGCTTTGCTCACCTCTAATAAACCTTTGTCCCCCTCTACAAAGGATAATACTAACCTCTCTCGGGGTATATCTTTGCTTAATTTGATGGAGGTCCACATAAAACAGATTTATCAGGTGCACCTGTAGTGGGGAAAACACCAAAACCTAACAAATCACCACCTGTCGATAGGAAAAGAGAGAGCCCTCCATCTCTCTCACCCCCATCCATTAAAAACACCAAAATTATGACATCAAATAGATATGATGTTCTACCTGTTGATATTTCAGATCAAAAGGAAAACTTCTCGAATCAATCAAAAATTCAAGTTGAGGTCCACCATCCCCCACAAGAATTAGGTAAGAACACTGAAAAGGCTAATATTAAACCTAACTTATTAAGACCCACACTTAAAAAGCCCACAGAAAATATTGTCAAATCAAAAACTGTCAATGGGAAGACCTCATGAGAGAAGTCTTCCAGAAAATAATACATAGTTTTTTCATCCATTTTGCAATGGAATTGTCATGGTTTGAGGGCCAAATATGAAGAACTTAAGCTCTTAATTCACAAGCATTCCCCCATAATTGTATGTCTACAGAACAGCAAGCTTGATGCTAATACCCCTTGTCCTCGTGAATATATTAGGTATAGGACACCTTATGATCATGGAGTAGAGAGCCATGGCGGAAGTCTCATATACATTCGTCGAGATGTTCCCCAAATACCTTTATCTGTCCGTACACCTCTGCAGGCAGTGGTTGTACAGATTGATATAGGTAGAAAATATACAATCTGTTCTCTGTACTTGCCTCCAAATGATAACATATCGTATGATGATTTAGTAGAGGTCATTCAACAGCTCCCTCAACCTTTTCTTTTACTTAGAGATTTGAATGGTGGACATCCTTTGTGGGGTGATGTTTTAACAAACACTAGGGGCAATATTATCTCATCAATTGTGGAAAACGAGGATGTCGGACTCCTTAATACAGGAGAGCCCACAAACTTCCATGTTCAGACAGGTACCTTGTCATGCATCGATCTTTCAATTGCAAGCTCTAACTGCCTCCTTGATTTCGATTGGAGGACATTAGATGATTGGGATACTAGTGATCATGCACCAATCATTATAAACACCAACAATGGTCCGCCTTTGTAAAGATCTCCACGATAGAATCTTGATAAGGAGGACTGGGATAGATTTTGTGAGCTCAGTGAAATCGAAGGAAAGGCAGAACAGTTTGAAAATATTGATGATGCCATAGGCTTTCTGAATGGAACCCTTCATACGCAGGCGCTAACTCAATTCGCAAAACAACAGGGTTATTCAAACGACAACCAGTCCCCTGGTGGTCTTCAGAACTAACTGCCCTGCACAGAGCCACAAGAAGGTCTTTAACTCGACTACGCAGACACCGCACTGAGGGCAATTTGATTATATACAAGAAATGTAGAGCACAGTTCTGTCGTGCCATGAAGGAACTAAGGCGCCAGTCATGGGTGTCTTTTGTTTCCTCCATTAACAGTAGAACACCAGCATCTGCTGTGTGGAGGAAAATGAAAAAATTCTGACGGCAAATTTACCCCAAACCCACCACCAGTGTTGAAGGTGAACGGTCAGTATGTGACCGAAGTAAATGATGTCAGCAATGCCCTGGCTGAAAATTTTTCAAATGTATCGTGCAAGTGTGAAGGAGCTCATGGTCACCAGTACAGGAGCAACGAGGAAAAGAAAATTTTAAATTTTGTAACAGGAAGGAAAGAGTCATATAATTCTCCTTTTACTGAAAGAGAATTTGATTCCGCTCTTACTAATTGTAACAATACAGCCCCTGGACCGCTCTTACTAATTGTAACAATACAGCCCCTGGACCGCTCTTACTAATTGTAACAATACAGCCCCTGGACCGCTCTTACTAATTGTAACAATACAGCCCCAGGACCCGATGGAATTCCAAATGCAATGATTAAACATGTACATTTTAATACAAAGATATTTATATTAAGCATTGTTAATAGAATATGGCATGATCACAGTTACCCAAGTGTTTGGGAACTAGCCATTACTTTAGCCTTTTTAAAACCCAGTAAGGACAAGTTTTTAGCAGCAAACTACCGACGTATTGCATTGACATATTGTTTATGTAAAATCATGGAGAATATGGTCAATGCAAGACTGATTTGGTACTTTGAAAAGAAGGGTATTTTATCACCGATTCAATGTGGATTCAGAAAAAATGCACTCAACAACTGATGTGTTGATACGACTTGAGCCCTCTATTTGTGAAGCATTTGCTTCCAAACAGCACCATGTGACAGTCCTTTTTTACCTTGAAAAAGCATATGATACCACATGGAGATGTGGTATACTTAAAACACTTCATGAATTAGGATTAAAAGGAGAACTACCACTATTTATTCAGTCATTTCTTTCACATAGAGTTTTTCAAGTGAGAGTGGGGGAAACTATATCAGAGAGTAAATGTCAGGAAGAAGGAGTTCCTCAGGGTAGTGTGCTGAGTTTAACCCTGTTTGTACTAGCAATTAATGGGTTATCCTCAGTCATTCCTCGGGATGTTCTCTCAACATTATTTGTGGATGATCTCTCAATATCATTTGCTGGAGCTAGAA
The DNA here is from genome assembly GCF_036898095.1 of Palaemon carinicauda. Classification (NCBI taxonomy): domain Eukaryota; kingdom Metazoa; phylum Arthropoda; class Malacostraca; order Decapoda; family Palaemonidae; genus Palaemon; species Palaemon carinicauda. The sequence goes on along the minus strand of NC_090743.1, from coordinate 77,121,109 downwards.
TGGCAATGGTTGAGAGAAAAATACAACTCTCTTTTGACAAAATTATTCAGTGGACCAATATGAATGGATTTAAGTTCTCGACAAGTAAAACTACTATTGTCCATTTGTGTCGTATCCTGGGAGTACATCCAGACCCGGATATACACATTCAAGGTCAATATATCCCATGTGTAAGTGAAGCTAAATTTTTAGGTTTGATATTTGATAGTAGGCTTACGTGGGTGTCTCACTTAAAAGTGTTAAAAGCTAAATGTCTTGAGGCTCTGAATCTTTCAAAAGTATTGTCCCATACATCATGGGGTCAGACCGCAATACTATTTTAAAATTATACATGGCCTTGATTTTTTCCAAAATTAGTTATGGATGTGAAATATACTCTTCAACCACCCCAAGCCGATTAAAGATGTTAGATTCAATACATCATGCTGGTATTAGACTGTCCACAGGAGCGTTTAGAACTTTGCCTTTTACAAGTTTCCTTGTTGATGCTGGAGAATTACTTCTAGACCTTCACCGAACGTCTTCTATTGTTCGGTATTGGTTTAGGTTGCAAAGACTCCCTAACTCTTTAGCCTTTCAGACTGCAAGCCTTATAAGAAACACATCATACTTTGAGTTGCACACTAAATCTCCTCAACCTTATGGCTTTAGGGTGAAACAATTATTAAACAGTTTAAATATAATGCTTCAATTTAAGGTATCATCAACGCCACCATAGAAATTACCAGAGGTAACATTTTGTAAATATTTTATTGGAGTTAAGAAGAATATGACTGACTTAGAGTCCAGGTCTCTTTTTATGGAACATGTTGAAGAACATAGGGGATCGACTTTTATATATACTGTAGGCTCCAAATCTGATGCTGGCATTGGATTTGGAGTACATAGTAATGATTTACTTTGTAGAGGTGCACTTCCTCTAACAGCTTCCATAATGTATGGCATACTAACCGCTATTGAGAAAATAGCATTAGAGAAGGAGGGTAATTTTACCATTTCTAGTGATGCAAGGAGTGTCCTTCAAGCTTTAGAAGTTTTTTAATTCTAGTAACCCTCTAGTTTTAAAGATTTTAGAATGGCTTTTTATTATTGGTCGGAGAGGTATAATGGTTCAATTTTGTTGGGTCCAGCACATGTAGGAGTGCCTGGGAATGAGAAGGCAGATTTACTGGCGAAGAATGCTGCATCCGAGTTGCTACCAAGAAGTTATCCTATTCCCTTTAATGATTTCCTACCTAACATCAGGAAATTGTTTTGTAATAGTTGGCAATAGCACTGGGATGGTCTAGATGGCAATAAGATGAGAGAGGTAACAAATATCATATCTCCTTGGAGATATAACATGATGCCCCGAAAGTGGGAGACGTCTCTTTGTCATCTCCGCATTGGTCACACTCTGTTGACACACGAGTTTCTTCTGAAGGGCCAACACCAACCGTATTGCGACTTTTTGGTACCTTTAACAGTGAGGCATTTGTTGATCGAATGCCCCAATTATAATAACTCAAGAAATAGATATCTGTTTGAGGATCGAGGTGAGGATGGCAGGTTCATCCTTGCCAAGATCCTTGGACATGATGTGTCGTACAATGCTAGTGGCATTTTTAAATTTATATCAGAAGCAGGTCTTCTTAATGCTATTTAACTTTCATAACATATTTACTTCTCTGGTTTTAATTGAATATTCTTTTAATCTTTATTTATAATAAACGATATTGGCGTCAATGACCTTAGATGTCATGCCAGAAAACTTCAAATCAATCAATCAATGAACAAGCTGACATAAGTCTTTTCATAGTTTGTATATGAGAGATCTGTTTTAATGTTACTGTTCTTAAAATATTTTATTTTAATTGCTCATTACTTCTCGTGTAGTTTATTTATTTCCTTATTTCCTTTCCTCTCTGGGCTATTTTTCCCTGTTGGAGCCCTTGGGCTTATAGAATCCTACTTTTCCAACTACGGTTGCAGCGTAGCTAGTAATAATAATGATATTATTATTATTATTATTATTATTATTATTATTATTATTATTATTATTATTAGCCAAGCTACAAAGCTACAACCGTAGTTGGAAATGCAAGTTGCTATAAGCCCAAGGGCTCCAACAGAGAAAAATAGCCCATTGAAGAAAGGAAATAAGGAAATAAATACACGATATCAGAAGTAATGTAAAAATTAAAATGAAATATTGAAAAAAACATTAACAACATAAAAACAGGTAATTGATATATAGATTAAAAAGACATGCAGCCTCTTCAATATAAAAACATTTGCTTCAAGTTTGAACTTTTGAAATTCGACTGATTCAACTACCCGATAAGGAAGATCATTCCACAACTTGGTCAAAGCTGGAATAAAACTTCAAAGAATACTGTGTAGTTTTGAGCCTTATGATGGAGAAGGCCTGATTATTAGAATGAACTGCATACCTAATATAATAATAGTGATAATAATAATAATAATAATAATAATAATAATAATTAATGATAATAATTAATAATTAATAATAATTAGTAATAATTAATAATGATTGATCATTAATCATTAATAATTATTGATTAATAATAATAATAATAATAATAATAATAATGATAATAATAATATCATCACTTGTAGCAGTAGGCTACAGCCAAGCAATGTATGAGTTCCGTATTCCCGCTCAGTAACAAGAAGTGGTTATCCTCTGACCTTTATAGCCTGATGTTTATTGATATAGAGAATGTGCTTATTTAGTAATGAATTTATTGGATATGGGATGACTTACCCCATTTCAACTTTGTGTCCTGAGGAATTGAAGATTATAGCACCATTTGTTAAGTCTTTCTGATCTACAATGCTATAATGTAACGTTATTCTTCACCAGGGGATACAGGAATGTCAAAGTTCTTCAGCTGTTGATTTTGCACTGTTCTATATTATTTTATTTTACCAATACTCAAATTTAAAACAGAAATGAGAAATTAAATAATGTCTAAATCAATGTTAATGAATAGATGACTTTGACAAATGAATCTAAAAGAAAATAAAAGTGAATTTATGAAGGTAAGGAAGAAAAATAGGAGCGTTGGTGACACTCAAGTGACTCTTAATGACGATTAATAAAGAGTGACACATACCAATATACTGCAAATTATCAGTGCATTGTTTAAAGGTTGCTTATGAATTGTAGAGGAAAGGGACAGGACAATGCCCTAGAGACTGACCATATACATACAAACATACATACATTCTCTCTCTCTCTCTCTCTCTCTCTCTCTCTCTCTCTCTCTCACACACACACACACACACACATATATATATATATATATATATATAATGTGTGTGTAATTATGTATAATCAGCGCCTAAGGCCCCTCCCCACCAAGCTAAGACCAGAGAGGACCAGGCAATGGCTGGTGATGACTCAGCAGGTAGACCTATACACTTCCCCCTAAACCCCCATTGCATCCATTTTCCACAAGGATAGTGAGGTTGCAGACACCAATTAAAAGTATCGTGCTGGGGCGGGGGAGGGTCTCGAACTTCCTGCTAGGCAGGGACGTAATTGTTATTTCGGTTTTCCTAACTCGTATTTTGTAAAGGCTGGCATTGAGCATTGGGCCCAAAAAGTGTGAGGTAGTAAAAAGGTTAGTGTGGCTATAGAAATATAGGCTACATATAACTGATTAAAGGATTAGTAGATTATGTTTATATATATATATATATATATATATATATAGATATATATATATATATATATATATATATATATATATATTGATGCAGAGAGAGAGAGAGTTGTTTCAGAACAGAAGTAATATATATATATATATATATATACATATATATATATATATATATATATATATATATATATATATATATATATACCAAGACCGAGAGAGAGAGTGAGCAAGATCTAATTAATGACAAAACAAGGAACAAATCACGACGGTGCCAAGGTTCTGCAAGAACAAAGCAAGCTCTAACCAACTCATTGGAGACCGCCTCAACACGAGAGAACGAAAATGAACAAAAGATTACTTTCACATATCATTACGGAAAGAGAAACAGTACTGAAAGAATCCAAGACAAAGATGAAAAACAGAAACCCTCTTCTTGCACTAAAGAAGCTACGAAAGAGAGAGAGAGAGAGAGAGAGAGAGAGAGAGAGAGAGAGAGAGAGAGAGAGAGAGAGAGAGAGAGATTTTCTCGAATATGTAAGATTTTTGTAATTATTAGTACTATGTTACTTCGTCTACATTATCAGCTGTTGCTAGTCCCCTGCATGATAAGGTCAGATATGTCCTTCCACCTGTGTCTGTGGTATTTTCATACTAGTCCACACCCTCATATTTTCTTAGTTCGCCAATCCATCGTCTTCTCTTCCTTCCCCCGCTTCTTTTGCAATCTCCATCTATTATCTATTATTCTCTCAAAATGCCCTGCCTATGTCCATTTCTTTTTCTCACATGTTGTTAGAATATCATTTACATTAGTTTGCTTTACATTAGTTGCTTTTATTCTGTCTTGTTCCCACATTATTCTTTCCATAGCTGTTTAAGTTATAACTAGTTTAGATGTTTGTAATTTTAGTACGATGTTCTTACGCACTTCGGAATTCTCTTCGTTCCCTTTGCTCCCATCCCCCTATCCATTTGCTCTTCTTTCCCATCCCAACTTTCCATCCCTCTCTGCCTAATTTTTGGCTTTTCAGATTTCATAAGATTTGGTCTAGAAATCACAGGTCTTCGAGAGGAAATATTGGGATGTGGCTTATATGATCACCTCTCCTCGTAATAGTTCACGGAACGTTAATTATGCTTGAAATAGATAAAGATGCAAGTCCCAGAAAATGTAGATTATTATAATTTTAGAGCAGCTTCAAGTATAAATAGTAAACCCAAGTGGACTTTGTGAGAATCAAATCAGAAAGATGGAAATAAAACTTTTGGGAAATAACATTCTGTTTCCAGCACATTTTTTGTTGGTCTTTATAGACGTTGAATGTCAGGAAAAAGTCAGTTCCAAAGACGACGTGTTTCAAATAAACGTTCAGTTTGTGTTTATAGTATATTTCAAAGAAGTTAAAATTGATTTTCTTGGATTACACGCGGTGTACTGTAGGCATTACTTTACCTCTGTTTCAGCTTCCGTTCTTCTATCTTACTGTCCAATCCCTTCAACAACATTTACTTCATTGTACAACTTTAGTGTTTTTTCCCAGATACCTTTGGGTGCTGAATGGCCTTACAGGCCCCAGTGTCAGTTTATTAACACCAAATCTATAAATATAATCCTTTCATAAGGTAGATATGCTGTAAGACTTCATTGACTCTCTCTCTCTCTCTCTCTCTCTCTCTCTCTCTCTCTCTCTCTCTCTCTCTCTCTCTCTCTCTCTCTCTCTCTCTCTCTAAAGGAGACAACGAATAATTGTAACAAGACAATGATTCTTAAGCAAAAGGAGGTCGCCCCTCGCTGGGAATACCTTTCGCCAACATGGGAATTCAAAAGGTGAATAGTCAGCCGTTGCTTTTGTTTTCATTTAAAACTTAAATGAGTTACCCAACACGCCCTAGTTATTTCATAGAAAATGGAGGATAGTCTGAATATAACTGTTACTTCACAATGTAGCGTGATGAAATAGCATTTTTTAACAAGTAAATCTATGTAATTAGGTATATACATTTATGACCTTTTGTATGCTATGATATATATACAGTATATATATATATATATATATATATAGAAATAGAAAATTATCTTAGGTAATAACTTCTCTATCAGAAATAGATTCGAATAATTATAATCAATATTAGACAAATCATAAGGTGACGCTATTATACATGTCAAAAACATATATATTTCTCAATGGAATTTATCTTTGCGGAAAATAAGAATAATTTTTCAAACTAGTGAATGATAAAGAAACCAATCCAAAAACTTGTTTAGATATGCAGTACACCCACACAAATTCACACATCATTTATACTGTATATATGGTATACATATAAATAAAGTCAAGCATTACCATTTGCGGGTTTGAGGTTTGTGGATCTGATTATTCGCTGTGCAATATTAGTTTAGTATGAGAGAAAGGTCTATATAGCATTCCTTTGTTCCCATAGCTACATTTTCGTCATGTCTTTCTAATTAAACAAACTTCATTGACGTTTTCTTTCACTGTTACTTTTAGTGTGCCCACAGTGTTTCCCCCATTTGTAACTGAATGCTGAAAGGCTTCTTAAGCCCCAGCACTTAATAAATTCAATCCAATCGAAGAATAGAAATTATAGAAAAAATCTTCCATATCTTGGGAGGGGAGATTTACTCTTTTAAGACTCTTTCGGGACTTAGCTTCCACCTTCTCCGGTTGGTCTTGAGGCTGTTCCTGTCAATTCTCCATTGGCATTGTGGTGCTTGGGAAGTACACCACGAGGAGGAAGTGTCATGCCGTTTCCCACATGACTTTGCACTTAAACTCTTACCTCGTCAATAGCTTGACTTAAATTCGCAGGCTACCATTCCATTTAGGACAATCAACTTATTCCTGGATAGCCTATCTATAACAAACCAAACCTTGACATTGGCTACTACCGTGTACATCATAGGCATAGGCTAATACTCTAAGCCTAGTCTTGAACTTAAACTTGACTCTTGCTGTGGAGAAGGACGGATCTTCATTTGTAGTGGAGGTTGAGGGAAAGGCTGGTTCCCGGGGTCTTTTTATTTCTTACTTCTACAAGTGCTAGTACATGACAGGTACTCCAAAATGGTACCCTGTAATACAAAGTCTTCATTTAGAACAACGATCCTATGTCACTCAAGAATAAACACTTTCACAAATCTGGGAATAATATTGCACTTCTTAACTTCCAGTTGAGGCACAATTCCAACCACATGCAAGTGGAGCATGAAGCAGATTCAATACTGGAAAAATTATCGTAACCTTATTTGATAATTGTCATTACATTTAAAAAAGATAACCACAATAGACAATATCAAGTGTTATTAAAACACATAAATTTTAACTAAAACAAGTGCATACCTTTTACAAGGGGAGCAACACCGTTTCCCCTCTACACTAATCGTTGTTGACTTGAAGAGTGCGGTCTGAGCTTACCTCACACAGCTACGCCCGAGGCTCACACAACTACGCCTTTGTTTACCTTGTGCACTCAATCACAAACTCTCGACCGCAGTCACAACTAATCCTTTGTTACGCCTCTCTACACCTTTGCGTATGCACACTCGATCCTACACCATCTCAACCATGTGTGGCTAACATAACATTTTGATGAGATGAAAACCCATTCGTTTATTAAGACCAATAATCATCAAGGGAATTACCATTCAGTTAAATTATGCATTTTTGTCATTACAGAGGATCACAGCTATTGCTTGAAACTTGAGGGTTTTAGAACTGTGTGGAGCATAAGCACACCTGCACTATCCATTATGGATGATGATGCGTACTGAAGAGTTTGTGACTCTCTTGGGTGTTCCTTCTGGAAGTATTTTCTGCTGACATACATTACCAATGCAAAGTTATCTCCAGGACCTGTGAGAAACAGTGCCCATGACAAAGTGTTCCCTGTGTCTGCTCATGCATTGGTAGTGTTTTGGTTTAATGAAGCTTCCCTAGGTTCTTCCTCTCTAGTAGCACCATTGTTATAGATCACACAGACCTCGACACTTCTGGGTGTAGTTTCTGAGGGGTTGCCTAAATGTGTGAGGAAAAAGAAGTGTGCCTGGTCTGCCGCATCCTAATCTGTCCACTCAACTTACTCCTCAATTATTTTCCACCTCAGTGGCCAGATGTTTCTTCTTAGAAAAATAAAAGGTTGAAGGACTCTGAAAAGAAGTCTTCTTGCAAGAAGTGCTGTATGACTCCCAGTGCCTACTCTTCCACTTTGAAGTTGAGCAACTGAGCCTACCTGGGGAGGGTACCATTGGGGTCGTTCAGCCGGAGTATATGCCTTGTGTAATAGTTGCTTCATCCACAGCAATAGTCAGCGGGTCAGATGACTGGCCCCTAAGGTCAGGTTTACTGGGTGTTGGAGTATCACTGTTCTTGGACAGCTTCTCCCATCTCTGGTGTTTTGGATGCTATGAAGGGAGGAGTTGACAGAGACTGCCATCTACTCGCACTTGTATTCAGATGTGCATAGTCATAGTGTGGTAAATGAATAGTTTTATGTACCAGTGTTTATGAGTATACAAAGATACACACGTTCACCTGAGGGAAGAGTACCGTGAACATTCCCTGGTTCTCAAGTATCTAGTAGTGGTAGGAATTCTTGGGTGGGTTACTCTAGAGGATTAACTTTAGATGAACATACCGAGTTGCCTATGGTCGTAGACTTATTATTATTATTATTTATTTAGGGAGTAGACCCTCTTTTAAGCAGGTTTTATTGAAAGTGATTGCTGCCTCAGTGGCGTTAATTTTGTAATTAATTTTTTCTATTGTCCTTATTATCTTTTTCTCTTCATTGCTACAATCCACCAGTAACTGCGAAAGGGACATATTATCATTAGGAAGGTGATGAAGACCATATCATTTACAATTCATCTTTAATATATCACAACACACTATAAAAGCACATTATAATACGTGCAAAGTATGAAACACTATCACAATGTTAGTGTGCACAAAGTAATGGTCACTTATGTACAAAAAATTATAAATTACGTGGAGTTAAGTATAACACATCCTTCGACTTAACCGGTTTCGAGCAGTGAAAAGGTTATCTGCTCATTGTCAAGAGTGAACTGAAACGCAGGTGTTGTTGTGAAGGCTTATATACGGAATCCTGCTTCGACATTCCATCCTTATTGGTCAAGGACCGCCTGAGGGCGGAGACCATTAATCCTGGGAGGTAGTGGCCTCTGGCTAGCCGGTGTGTTTGGTGGGATTAATGGCTCTGGTTCTGTCTGGAGATAATCCATGTCTTGACCTTCAGCTATATCAGTCCTTTCATTGTTGTTATTACCTGGACTATTATTGGTGGTGGACCTTATACATGTTGGCAATAAGGTACCTTCTTGCGTGATGTTGAGGTCAGGTCTTTCTTGTTGAATGAAAATAGCTTCCATTATCCTGAGACGTCTGCTGTCAGGGGCATGGGCGATGATAGTTACTTTTTTCACTATATGCTCCCTTGTTATCTTGAAATTATGTTTTTGGAGGCAATGCATTTTTATTGCACCCTGTTGCACTTGGCAAGATAATCTCTTAGATAGACACATTATCGTCATCCCGATGTAAGTGCCCAACATTCCTGGACAGGGCATTTATATCGGTACACTACGTTGGTCTTCTTCAAGTCATTTTGCATTGCAGGGGCAGGGTTGTTCTTCATTATCAAGTCTCGTGTTTTTGCCGATTGGTAATAAATTATGAGGTTAATTTCGGTATCCTCTGCACAAGCAAGGGAACCCTCTCCGCCCTATTATCAGCCAGTGCCATACCCTTACATACCAGCTTGCAAAGAGACTGGACACCTTGTTCACACTCTATATTCCCAATAAATTTTGTGTGACATCATCAGCAGAATTCCTGGAAAAACTGAAAAATTCCACACGTGGCGGAGTTATTGCCTCCATGGATGTCGAGTTCCTATTTACAAACGTTCCCGTGAGTGAAACAATAGACTTCATAATGGACCGAGTTTATAGGGATACAACTGCACCCACTCTCAACGTCCCCTAGGCCTCTCTCCGTGCACTATTAGAAATATGCACCAAGAAAACCCCTTTTATTACACATAAGGGCCATATATATATTCAGAAAGATGGCGTCGCTATGGGGTCCCCTTTAGGTGTCTTCTTTGCTAATCTTTATATGGGAGTAGTCGAAGAGAGAGTTTTTCGAAAAATCAGCAAACCAGACCTCTATGTGTGCTACATTGACGATACTTTCGTAAAAACGACCAATGTCGAGTGCATAGAAGAACTGTGACGCATTTTCGAGGAATGCAGCTCGCTCAGGTTCACCCTTGAGCACAGCCTCCAAGGACGTCTCCCCTTCCTTGATGTCCTTGTAGAGACAAAGAATAATAGCTTTAATATCTCGGTGTACGTGAAACCAACAAATCTTGGCCTATGTCTGAATGGCAACAGCAAGTGCCCTAGTCGGTACAAAACTGCCACCATTAAGGCTTTTGTTAGGAGAGCCATTTCTCACTGTTCTTCGTGGAGAGGCACCCACGATGAACTCGACAGAATTACTAAAATTCTGGTGAATAATGGCTTCACAAATAAGGACATTAATCGGCAGATTAAGAAAGAAATCGAAAAATGGTACCAGACAGAAGGTCCTGATAATACCAACACACCAGACAAAATAAATCCATACTATAAAGGCCTTATGAGCTCAAACTACAAAGAAGAAGAAAAGACTATGAAAAATATAATAAAAAACGTTTTTGCCACGGCAGAGGATACCGAAATCAACCTCATAATTTATTACCAATCGGCAAAAACACGATACCTGATAATGAAGAACAACCCTGCCCCTGCCATGCAAAATGACTTGAAGGAGACCAACGTAGTGTACCGATATAAATTCCCTGTCCAGGAATGTCCTGGTACCTACATCGGGATGACGATAATGCGTCTATCTAAGAGATTATCTTGCCAAGTGCAACAGGGTGCAATAAAAATGCATTGCCTCCAAAAACATAATTTCAAGATAACAAGGGAGCATATAGTGAAAAATGTAACCATCATTGGCCATGCCCCTGACAGCAGATGTCTCAGAATAATGGAAGCTCTTTTCATTCAACAAGAAAGACCTGACCTCAACACCATGCAAGAAGGGGCCTTATTGCCAACATGTATAAGGTCCACCACCAACAATAGTCCAGTCAATAACAACAATGACAGGACTGATATAGCCGAAGGTCAAAACATGGATTATCTCCAGACAGAACCAGAGCCATTAATCCCACCAAACGCGCCGGCTAGCCAGAGGCCACTACTTCCCAGGATTAATGGTCTCCGCCCTCAGGCGGTCCTTGACCAGTAAGGATGGAATGTCGAAGCAGTACTCCGTATATAAGCCCTCACAACAACATCTCCAACTAAAACTTTTCAACTCCTTCCCGAGCCCTCCTACTTATCGGGACTTACTACTATACCTCTTTTTCTCTAACTAAAGACTGGAGCCAGTGCGCTCCTGGGAAGGACATCCCCTTCCCAATGTCACCTTCTTCACTCTCTAAACAGGCAATGAACATCGCCTGTTACCATCCTCAACCCAAAAACCTAACCCAATATCCTAAAATAAAAGTTGCAGAATATCCCATACCCCAATTACCTATCCCCAAAAATCCTACCAAAACACCTACGGGCTGCATAAATGCAAGAGCCCGTGTCTGGCCAAAAGGGCCAGGCAATCTTCAACAACAACAACACCTGCGTTTCAGTTCTCACTCAGCTCCCACTGAGAGAGGACCTGCTGCCTGCTGCTGCTGCTGCTTGCATCCTGGACTGCTGACTGCTGCCTCCCCCCTGCTGCTGGTTGCTGCCTCTTCACGGAGCTGATATTTTTGGCAGAGTTTCTCAGCCGAAATTTTCAGCTGCCTTGCAGAGATCGCCGCCGATTTCCCCGCTACTTTCAGCGCTACTGCAAAGGGCCTTGCCCTCAAATTGGCTGATATCAGACCCCTTTTTATAAGAAGGTACTTTTGACAAGTTAGGCTTTGTCTCTAACTATCTAACATTTCCTTTACTAATAGATCCTCCTGTGGAAAATCCGGTAGCCGTTGTGGTCTTAAAACTCCGGTTGAAGCAGGGCCAAAGGGTCAAAACTTCCCACTCTCGCCGTCTGTGGCAAGTGGCATAGGACTGCTAGGCTTGGTACCTATAAGCCAAGGTTTTAGGTACTAGGAAATAGAGATAGATCCTTGCTAACTGGCGTAAATAAGCCAGGATTTCAATGATAGATGTTAGGACTTAGTTCCAATAAAAAGTTAGGAGTGTACTGTGTATTTTATTCCCTAAAACCTCCCTACCTGCAGGAGTAGACTACTGGGCCGTCTTAGTGCTGGAATGCAGTAAGAAGGCTCCACAGCTGTTATTTGTGCAGGTTGTAACTAGTTAAACAGAGTTTGTTTCAGCACTGCTCTATCAATAGGATAATTAGGGATTCCCCCCATTAACCATTCTATTTTAGATTCTGTTTTTTGTTTTTCTAACCCTAACTATAACTTTGTCTGGGGCCCTAGGGCTTAAAGGGTTGGACAACCCCACCAGGCACACTGTCTATTTTCGACATCCTCCTCACCTTCCAACCCACCATGGACTTGTCCTGGAGACCGGTCGATGACCTGTTAGAAATTGAATTGGAAGCCATGGCTTCTGGAGAAGTTGAACAGCACCCAGACCTGACCCTCTGCTTGACTGACCCCCAGAACCGAAAAAGGACCCAGATGGAAATGGACTCGGATGATCATGATAACCAGGAATGGACCGAAGTTAACCGACGCAAGAAACAACCCAGAAGAAACAATCCCAGCATTGACACCAGGCCTACTGCTCAGGACAACACCACCACTGTTGGGAACAGCCACCAGCCAGCTCGGGAAAATAAAACATATTTTTTCAGAGTCCTGGCTGGAAACTCTTCAGAGGCTTTTAAAGCTATTGCAGCCTTTGAGCAGAAACATAGGAACATCTAAATGGTTGCCAAACCAAATAGACAGGGCCAGTGGACCATCTCCACCAGGGATGCAAGAGCCCTGATCACCCTTAGAAGTACCTCCGACGTCAGGCTGCAAGAGCTAAAGGAGGGAGAGAAAATAAAGAAAGCAGTTGTGGTAGGCTACCCAACTGACATTATGGAGAGCCATCTATTAAAACTGCCCAACATCACTGCGGCAGAAAGAATGACAAACAAGGCTAGTTTTCTAACCAAGGCCATCCTTGTCACCTTCAAAGGGCCTCACCCCAAGAAAGTGGACCTAGGCATCTTCGGAAGCTTCTGGGTAAAGAAGTATTACCCTGATCCCCTTAGATGTTACAAATACCAGAAATTTGGACATCATAAGGACCAATGTCAGGCAAAGGTCCCAACCTGTGCAGTATGTAGCCAAAGGCACCCTAAACAAGAGTGCATTGATAAAAAGGCTGCGGGCATAACAACAACACCTAAATGCCCAAATTGCAAAAAGGGACACACAACAATGGCCTGGGGATGTCATGAAAGGGTAGCAAAAGTTATTGCTGCCCTTCCCAAGGAAAGAAGAGAACCATCAAGAGGAAGGGCCACCCCCAAACCTCTACCTAGGAGAAGGTTCTATACACAGGAAGAGCTAAGGAAAAGCTCTAGAGCCAGATCCTCATCCAGAGCTCCAAAGCCTGCAACTCTGGCACCCAAACCCTTGCCTAGAACAATTTTCATTAAGACCACGGTCTTAAGAGAAAAGCTAACTGATCTAGTCACTGGAAAAATCAATCCTGAAGCTAGCATTGAGCAAGTCCTGATGGACTTCGTCTCCAGACCCAATTCCTCCCAACCCCCCTCTCATGCTATCCAGGAGATCACCTCTCATATCTCAACCTCCACACCTACCATTCCATCACCTCAATCACCTGTACCTTCCACATCCGCTACACCAGATCCCACCCCCATCATCCCACTCATCCCACCCAACATCACTTCATCCACTCTCACCCCATCCACCTCATCCACTTCATCCACTCTTACCCCATCCACCTCATCCACTTCATCCTCCGAGGTCAAGGCAATTGCCTTTACCCCTAGGGACATAAGACAGTACTGTTCAACTTACATGCAGGAGTAAAAGTTCTTAATTGGAACTCAGCCGGTGTAAGAACAAAATTGTCCTCCCTAATTGCAGTAAGCAAAACTGAGGATATAGATGTAATCCTGCTACAAGAAACACTTCTAACAGCAGGGAAAAAACTCAGAATAGCAGGTTACAACGCCTACACTACACCATAGATAGGCACAGACAGAGGCTCAGCCACACTAGTCAAAAACTACTATACCAACAACAAAGTTAAGCAACCCAATTCCTTGTGGGACCAATGTAGAAACACGCGCAGTAACAATAACATTACTGAATAAAAAAAGTGGACATATACAACATATACAGAAAACTAAACAGGGAGGACACAGGAGAGCTACAGCTGACACAACTCTTTGCTCATGCAGAAAGAACACCAACAATTATATGTGGGGATTTTAATGCACATCACCCAATATTGTCATCCCCATCAATTACTAACCCCTCAGGGGAACACATAGCCTTTGACCTGGAGGAATTTGAAGGAGTCCCCCTCCTAAACACAGGGCAACCTACACACATTAGAGGAGGCAGATTGGATTTGACCTTTGCTACAACAGCAATAAGACACTTAACCAGATGGCAAGTACACTCAACCCTGATTAGTGATAACTTTGCCACAGTAATAGAATTGGAGATGCAACAGCTACCTCCAATTCCACCACCTCCACCAAGATGGAATCAGGACCTAGCAGACTGGGTATGCTTTCGACTAACCACAGAGGAATGGACAGCAAGCTACAATCCTCCAGAGGACATAGATCAGCTAGAAAAAGACATGGTTGATGCCTTCCACAATGCAGCTAACAGAGCTATGCCCCTAAAGGCAGCAGGAGGTAACCATACATACAAGGACTCCTGGTACTACTGCCCAGAGGTCAGGAGATTGAAAACCAGACTAAACAGAGTCACAAAAATATACAGAAGAAGGTCCACAGTAGAAAACAGAGAACTATTGCAAACAATCAAAACTGAAACACAACAAAGAATCCATGAAATAAGAATTGAAAAATGGATGGAATGGTGTTCAAGCCTGTCAGGGTACACAACTCTAACTGAACTATGGAAATGGCTACACAAAGTAGCCGGAAAAAAAGAAAACTCCAATTGCAATACACCCACACCCACAAGAGGAGGCAGAAAGAATTGCAACAACCTTTGCAAACAGAACACTGTCAGGTAATCTTTCCCCTGAAACCAGAATGCTACAAGAGCAACGGGCGCCAGCCAGGTGGGAAGAGATCAACACAGCCTGCCAGCAGCAGGATGACACAGACACCCCATACACAGTCGAGGAACTAAGAGCAGTACACAAGACAGGAAAAGATACTGCACCAGGAGCAGACAAGATCACCTACACAATGATCAAGCACATGGGTCCAGCAGGAGAAACCGCACCTTGAGCACACAAGGCCTCAAGCCTGGAGGCAACAAGACACGCAACCAATCCCAAAGCCAAAGGATCCAGGAAATCCTAGACCAATAGCCTTGGTATCCTGTATGGAAAAAAAAACAGGAGAAAAAAATGGTGCTAAACAGGATGAAATATAAAATTGATCCCCTACACAAGCAGCTATATGCATACCAAGAGGGAGTTGGTACTTCTGAATGCATCACTGATGTTTTAAGCTGCATAAATCAAAAGAAGGCATCAATAGTCTTCATAGACTTTGAAAAAGCCTTCGAGCTAGCAAGCCCGGCAGCAATACTGCAATAAGTGGCCAAAAAAGGAGTTAAAGGTCACCTACCAGCATGGACTAAAAACTATGTGCTAGGAAGGCAAGCTAGAGTAAAATTCCAAGGAGTTTATTTCTACCTTTAACGAATTGGAAAATGGCACACCACAAGGAGGAATTCTCAGCCCCCTCCTATTCAACATCCTCATGGAAAATATAGCCTCACTCCAACTTCCTGAAGGAGTAGACATATTTATCTATGCAGATGATGTATGTGTAATAGCTCGAGGATCAGTCAGGATGATCAAAATGCAAAGAGCACTCAATGCCATCAGTCACAAATCCAATGAGCTTGGACTAAAAATAAACATTAGCAAAACTAAGGCTATGTCAATTAAAGCCCCAAACCTCCTGCAACCACTCACAATAGGAACAGAGCCCATAGAATGGGTGGACAAATACACATACCTGGGAGTAATAATAGACAAACAACTCACCTTCAGGGAAGAAGTCAAATATCTCAAGGAAAAAGCAGATACCAGGCCGGCAGCCATGAGATATATGTCCAATCTCAATGATGGAGCAAATGAGCATGTCCTAAAGAAATATTATCTAGCCTGTTCCAGAGCGCTAGTGGAATATGCTGCCCCTACACTAACAGACCTAACGGACACTCAAAAAGCCGCAATAGAGGTAATTCAAAACAATGCCATGAGGCTCATGTTAGGAGCTCCAATATTGACAAGACTGTGTAACCCAAGGATGGAGACTGGACTTCCATCCCTTGAGGATAGAATTGCAGTAAAAAATGCAAGCACAATTACAAAGATGTTCCTCTCAGACAGAGACTCAATTACCAAAAAGAGAGTAAAAGAGGAACTGGTAAAAAACCCTGAGGTTCAAACCCCAAGCTCTTATGGCAAAGACCATAGCAACAACATAAAGAGCCTGAGTCTAATCAAAGTACTCTTGCAGCTAAGCCCAGACACAGCGCAGGGCGCACAACACATTCCACCATGGAAAAAGCAAGTAGCAAGTTTCAGCTACACCTAGCTCCCAAGGGCAAAAGAAGACTGCACAATAGAGGAACTAAGAAATGCATCACAAGCAACAATACACTGCAGAGAAAATAGGGGCACAGATCTACTATACAGATGGTACAGTAGACCCTGGAACCCATTCAGTGGGAGCTGCAGTCTACTCCTGGAAATTCACAGCATGCTGGAGGACATCCAACAATGTCTCCACTCTGCAGACAGAGCTTGTTGCAATACAACAAGCACTAAAATACTCTATTGAAAATGAGGAAGGACCAGTAGTCATACATACTGATTCACAATCCTCAATGCAAGCCCTGGAACAGGACAAAAATAAAGAAAACAAGGCCCTGATAGCTGATATCAAATCACTCCTATATTAACACAATGAAAGAGATAGACTAGTAACTCTAAACTGGATCCCCAGTCACATTGGGATACCAGGGAATGAGAAGGCTGATGAACTAGCCAAAATCACCAGACACATCCAAAGTGTACAGGTGCACATACAGCCTGCACTGCAACAAATCAAAAACAAAATAAAGACACAGCTTAAGGACAACCTAATCAAGGAACTACATAAGTGGATAGAGAATGGCTCTCTCTCTCTGCCACATGGTACAAATGGGCCATGGAGCTAGAACCTCCACCCATAGACAGATTCACCCCACGGAAACAGGCTGTATGCATACACAGACTCAGACTGGGATACAAGGCAAACTGGGAAATCCTAGACAACAATCAGAGACCGTGTGATCACTGTGATGTCACACCACAACACGCCCTCTTGCACTATCTACTAGAGTGCAGAGAAACAGCACAGCTGAGAGGTGATCTACAAGTAGTCACCAAAACACCACAGGCCGGGCAAGCCATGGCCACACTGGCAAAGGCAATTGTCGAAAGCATAGGCACACACACACAATTGCTTTCAAGATTACCTCCATCAAGGTAAGGACCTCAAAATCCACATCATACCATCTCATCCCTTCATTGTAAGGCCCTATTTACATCATCTTCTGTAATTTCTAAACTAAACCTACTACTAGAAATGTTTCCGCAGAGACCCTAGGGAGTAAAGGGTTGGACAACCCCATCTGCTTCCTTTCCCCTACTATTCAAAGGCCTTACACCCCCAACTTTCAAACTACTACTATCCGTGAAATGATGGCCCTCTACTACTACCACCATCATCCTAACCCTGTCCACAACTTTCTCTACCACTGAAAACTTTTCAAATTTTCCTTTAATGTGATAACCTACCTTATATTTTTATACAGGTTACCTACGGGCCGACCAAGGGAATGGCCAGTACCAACAAGAACTGTTGGCTATAATCTACAACAACAACAACAAAAACAACACCTGCGTTTCAGTTCATTCTTAACAATGAGAAGATAACTTTTTTAATGCTCGAAACCAGTTGAGTCGAAGGATGTGTTATACTTAACTACACGTAATCTATAATTTTTTGTACATAAATGACCATTACTTTGTGCATACTAATATTGTGATAGTGTTTCATACTTTGTACGTATTATCTGTGCTTTTATAGTGTGTTGTGATATATTAAAGATGAATTGAGAATGATATGGTCTTCATCACCTTCCTAATGATAATATGTCCCTTTCCCAGTTACTGGTGGATTGTAGCAATGAAGAAAAAAACATAATAAGGACAATAGAAAAAGTTAATTACAAAATTAACGCCACTGAGGCAGCAATCACTTTCAATAAAACCTATTATTATTATTATTATTATTATTATTAGCCAAGCTACAACCTTAGTTGGAAAAGCAATATGCTATAAGCCCAAGGACTCCAAGAGGTAAAAATAGCCCAGTGATGAAAGGAAATAAGGAAATAAATAAATGATGAGAACAAATGAACAATAAATAATTCTACAAACAGTAACAACGTCAAAACAAATATGTCATATTAACTATAAAAAGACATATGTCAGCCTGTTCAACATAAAAACATTTGCTGCAAGTTTGAACTTTTGATGTTCTACTGATTCAACTACCCGATTAGGAAGATCATTCCACAACTTGGTCATAGATGGAATAAAACTTCTAGAATACTGTGTAGTATTGTGCCTCATGATGGAGAAGGCCTGGCTATTAAAATTAATTGCCTGCCTAGTATTACAAACAGGATGGAATTGTCCAGGAAGATTTGAATATGAAGGATAGTCAGAATTTTGAAAAAACTTATGCAACATACATAATAAACTAATTGAACGACGGTGCCAAAGATTAATATCTAGATCAGGAATAAGAAATTTAATAGACCGTAGGTTTCTGTCCAACATATTAAGATGAGAATCAGCAGTTGAAGACCAGACAGGAGAACAATACTCAAAACAAGGTAGAATGAAAGAATTAAAACATTTCTTCAGAATAGATTGATCACCGAAAATCTTGAAAGGCTTTCTCAATACGCCAATTTTTTGTGCAACTGAAGAAGACACAGACCTAATGAGTTTCTCAAAAGTAAATTTGCTATCGAGAATCACACCTAAAATTTTAAAAGAGTCATACAAAGTTAAAGAAACATTATCAATACTGAGGTCCGGATGTTGAGGAGCCACTGTCCTTGACCTACTTACAATCATACTTTGAGTTTTGTTAGCATTCAACTTCATACTCCGTAATTTGCACCATGCACTAATTTTAGCTAGATCTCTATTAAGGGATTCAGCAATCCCAGATCTACATTCAGGGAATGGAATTGATGTAAAGAGGGTAGCATCATCTGCATATGCAACAAGCTTGTTTTCTAGGCCAAACCACATGTGTAAATAGTATGAAAAGTAATGGGCCAAGAACACTATCCTGTGGAACACCAGATATTACATTCCTGTACTCACTATGGTGCCCATCAACAACTCTTTGAGATCTATTACTTAAAAATTCAATAATAATGCTAAGAAACGACCCACCCACTCCCAACAGCTTGAGTTTGAAAATAAGGGCCTCTTGATTAACTTGGTCAAAGGCAGCACTAAAATCAAGGCCAATCATACGAACTTCCTGACCACAATCAAAGGGATTTCTGTACAGCATTGGACATTGTAAGGAGGGCATCACATGCTCCAAGGTCTTTACGAAAACCAAATTGCAAACTAGGGAATAGATGATTACCTTCAGCAACCTATTAAGATGTTTTGCCAAGAAGACCTTCAAAAACTTTAGATAATATGGGAGTTAGGAAAATTGGGCGGTAATCAGTTGGACTTGAGCCACCACAAACACATTTACATAGAGGAGTAACATTACCAATTCTCCAACAAGTGCTAAAAGCTCCTCTTCTTACTAACTTGCTCAAACCAACAGATAACTTTGGAGCTAAGAAATCTGCAGCCTTTATTAAAAACAAAGGAAAAATACCATTTGGGTCTACACCTCCATAATCATCAAGGTTCATCAACAGAGCTTTAATTTCACAAGATCGAAAAGCTAAACTAGTTAGTTTAGCTTCAGGAAAACAGGAATGAGGAAGTTCAAGTTTTTCATTACTCTGTTTACTGTTAAAAACATCAGCTAAAAGGGTTGCTTTTTCCTTTGGACAGTGAGTGACTGAGACATCTGGTTTAAGTAAAGGAGGAACTGTTGCATCTACACCAAAGAGTGCAGATTTAAGGGTAGACCACCATTTATGTTCCTGAGTTGTACCAGAAAGGGTTTCTTTTATGGTTAAATTGTATTCCTTTTCAGTTGAAGCATAAACTCTCTGAGCAAAAACTCAAGCTGAGTATAGTTGTTCCAGGTCAAATCTGATCTGTTACCCTTCCAAAGATGATAGGCCTCCTGCTTCTCCAAATAAGCACGTCTGCAATCATCATTGAACTACGGTTTGTCCTTCACTCGGTACCTTAGCAGACGAGAAGGGATACGCCTATCAATAATGTTGACTAGATTCTCATTCAAAGGGACAACAGGATCAACACTACTATATAATTTTGACCAATTCAAGCACGTAAGATCATGCAAAATCCCATTCCAGTCTGCTTGAGATTTCATACAAATTTTCCAAGAGCATAATCATTCGTGGTCAATCCCACCACCTGTGTTTTGAGAGAATGTACCCAGTTTGACCTTACAACTGCAGTCTGTACACTCATAAAGCAAGAATTATCCCCTGGGTGGGCTGAAACATCTTCATTTCCTTCAAAAGGAAATAATGGTCCTCCTCCTTTGGAGATCAAGCATCCAGAGTCAAAGTTGGATAGACATATTTTGAAGGCTATTAATCTCATAATTCATAAGCACAAGGATCTCAGTGAGGCAACCTCTACCCTTTTGTCCACAATGCAGAACGATGTCTACCATCTAGAAATACTACTGCATTCTTGATATGAGACTGTCTCTTGGACTACCTTGGTCAGAGTTTGCTGGAGAGGCAGGAGAGCTCCATGTCAATAGATGAGAATATGCCTATTCCTTTACATGTTGATCCATCAGCTCACACATTTGACCACCAGCTTACCACTTTTAGAAAATTAAGGCAGATGGCATTTCTTTCTCTACTACTGAGGGGAGAGTGGACTGTGGAACCCTCGTCAGGCCGGAGGAGCAGTGAAAACAAAAATCCCTTTTGTTTCTTTATTTATGTTGGCTACCTCCCAAAATTGGGGAAAGTGCCATAGTAGATAGAATAGACCACTGATTTGATGGCCATGGAGTCCTCTGCAATGGCATCTCACTGATGGTCCATCATGTTAGCAAACTTTGCCACTTCAACAAGTTTGTCTACCCCAGAGAACATAGTGAAAATTGAATGAAAAGCTTTGACATTCCTTACTCACCAGACAGTAAGTAAACCCGAGGGGCAACGTTGTGGTAAATTAGAGGGATGCCAAGGTATTGTATTTCTGTCAACAAGGTGGCCCTGAAAGTAGTTTCATTCTATGAAATGTAATAGTGCTGGGTTCCCTTCACCCTATGCAAAGAGTTAAGTACAGGTAGGGTTGGATAAGTGGCAAACTGACACCAAGGACTCCCATTATCAATCACAGTTTCCTTCAGGAACTCTGGGTCCTTGAGAGGGTCCACAAAGACTGCAGCCTCTTAGAATCTCTAGGAGAGCACCAGTATCGTCTTCTTGAAGGGCATTCAACCCTTCCTAGCCTTTGGTCACACCTCAGGCTCAAAGGGAAGAATGGGGTCTCTGGAGTAGTCAGTCCCATCTTTATCTGTTGCAAATAGAGGGCGAGGATATTTATGGGCCATAGCTCAACTTAACAGGAACTCTGGGTTCTTGAGAGGGTCCACTCCCTGGCCCTTGGAGGCAACCATGCCATCTGGCTCATATTTGAAGAAGACTACAGCCTCTAAGAATTTTTAGCAGAGTACCAGCAGCTTCCGCTTGAAGGGCATTCAACACTTTCCAACCCTTTCATCGCACCTCTCAGGCTCAAAGGGAAGAATGGGGCCTCTTAAGAAGTCATTCCCATATTTACCTGCTACAAATAGAGGGCAAGAACACTTATCATGCCATGGCTCAAATTAACAGAAACTGGATGCCAAGCATTGGGTAGTAAATGTCATTTGGAATGGTTATTTACAGTCCTCGATGACTGTTGTTCATCCTTAGCTCGCAATACAATCCGCTACAACACCCACCTTTTCGAAACACATAAAAGTTTTTGCCCTGTCGGTGGAGGTAACAGCCATGCTGAAATTTGTAGACAGTTTCCAGATTTCTACTGGTGACTCTTCCTAGTAGAGAAAACGACTGAGGGCTTAAGGTGGCCGGTCTGCTAATGCCGTTTTTTAAGGACAGGACTTTGACATTAATACCTCTTAATAAAGTGACTTAAGAAATCTCCAAACTCCAAACAATTTTTGCCTCTAACCTTTGGTTTTGTGACGCCAAGGTGATATATCCTGTAAATGAGTGTTTTTCAAATTCTATTTCCTCCCTTGTCAATTAATATCAAGAACTGGGATTGCTACCCTATATAGACCTGATGTAGACCTCCAATCAAATGAAGGTTTTTTTTTCAAGTCATTTTTTTGTTAGATAGGAATTTCTTCATTAGCACCCATCTTGCTATTTCCATTAATGGCTTCAGAGGTGTTTTTGTCTGATGGAGAACATCTTAATGGAGAGAAGTAATTTCAGGTGGATCTTTCTTTCCTTGTATGCTTGAGCCTTTTCTCCGAAGGTTAGCTACTAAAAAAACTAGAGAGCATCTATTACACATCTTGAGTCATAATACAGTAAACGAAAAGGGATTTTATCCTTATAATTAAAACAAATTGAAATCCTTGAATGATAGTTTTTTGAAAAAAAGTTTCTTCTAAGTCCAAGCACTTTAAAGCTTGAATCAGTAGGATGGCTAGAAGACTGTCTTGTTACAAATAAGCCATTTGTTTTTGTCAAGAAATCTTTATGGTGGCCAGTTATACTTTAGAAATTTCTTGATTGTATCCATGGTTTGATGTTTCATAATGCACTTATCATCAAAGTTGTACTTTAAGCATTGATGTTTCTTATAGATCTTAGAATTTTGCAGTATATGCGAGTAGCTAGTTAAGTCAGTATTCACCTTGTACACATGACTCTTCTGATATCTTCTTAGTAATTTCATGAAGAAAGAAATTTTTTTATGTATGTGTGCTTAGTGAAAGATGGACATATTACTGTCAGATAAAATACTATTTGCGTTTCTTTATAATGTTACAAAATGCTGAAATAAACTTGTATATTTTTGTTGATCCAAAGGGAGTTTCTTTCAAGCAGACAAAACTATAAGGCCAGTTGTCTTCTCATCACACGTTCTTGAATTTAGTGCTTCCAACGATAATTAAAGGCTGAATATTTCCCATACCTTAGAAGATATCTGCTAAAAAGTCTGCTGAAAATAGTGTTGCTGGTAGTAGTTGTTACTTCCATACTCTTCTATCAAAGCATGTAATTGAACAGCAATCTGCTGGCATGGAATGGTTCTTGTTCTCTCAAGAAGATATCTGTGTATTCCACCCACTATTTCCATTCTATTGTATTGATGTGTCCGCTCTTAGAATAATGTCTTCCAGGTAGAGGAAGATGAGGACTTTGCCATCACTAGAGATCAACTTGGCACATGAAACAACATATAGGAAGCTCTTCACTCTTTGGTTTGCTACCTCTAACACTCCAGCATATATAAAGATATTTACCACTTCTACAGTTTATAAAGGTAACATTGGCTAAGAAAGGCAGCTTTAGTCACTGTTCTTTGTTAGCCAAACATGCAGCTGCCTTGTTCGCATCCTTTTACATCATTATCTCTATCTGAGGCTGGTACATCAAAGCAGTTTCTCCGGGGGTTCCTTACCACTGGCTAGAGTTGGAATAAAAAGCTATTGGTTATTTTCTTACTGGAAGACGTCGTCCCGCCAGGAATGTTGGTACGTTCACTTGAATATGCATTAAACTACACATTCGCATGGTCTTTTATCTCTTATTAAATATGTTGATAAGAAGATGGGTGTGATGGTTAAGAACCTCTATGAGCTTTTATGTCCTTAGACCAATTCCAGGGGGCAAAGAGTTTTGAATATTAGAATTAGTCATCAGCCGGTGGACAGGACAAGTCCTTGTATAATGCTAGACAGAGCAAGCAAGAATTTCAGATTTTCATATTCTTCCACCTCCAACATAAGGATTCCACTAACGGGCCAAATGTTGTCATTTTAAGGAAAGAAAATGGTAAGGTCTAGGGAAAAGTCCCCTCATAAAGTGGTTACTTAGAAATAAGTAAGGTACGCTCCAGTTGTTTCAATCTGCTGAAAATAGTATTGCTGGTAGTAGTTGTTACTACCGAACTCTCCTATCAAAGCATGTAATTGAACAGCAATCTGCTGAAGGAAATGGTTCTTGTTCTCTCAAGAAGATGTCTGTATATTCCACCTCACTATTTCCATTCTATTGTATTGATGTGTCCGCTCTGGAAACAATGTCTTCCAGGTAGAGGAAGATGAGGACTTTGCCTTCACTAGAGATCAACTTGGCACATGAAACCACATATAGGAAGCTCTTCACTCTTTGGTTTGCTACCTCTAACACTGCAGAATATATAATGATATTTACCACTTCTACAGTGTATAAAGGTAACATTGGCTGAGAAAGGCAGATTTGGCCACTGTTCTTTGTTGGCCAAACATGTAGCTGCCTTGTTCGCATTCTTTTTTCATCATTATCTCTGTCTAAGGCTGGTACAGTACGTCAAAGCACTTTCTCCTGGGGTTCCTTACCACAGGCTAGAATTGGAATAAAAAGCTATCGGTTATTTTCTTACTGGAAGACGTCATCACGCCAGGAATGTTGGTACGCTCACTTGGTTGTGCATCAAAATACACATTCGCATGGTCTTTTATCTCTTATTAAATATGTTGATAAGAAGATGGGTGGTATGGTTAAGGACCACTATGAGCTTTTATGTCCTTAGACCAATTCCAGGGGGCAAACAGTTTTGAATATTAAAGTTAGTCATCAGTCAGTGGACAGGACAATTCCTTGTATAATGCTAGAGACAGCAAGCAAGAATTTAAGAGTTTCATATTCTTCCACCTCCAACATAAGGATTCCACAAACAGGTCAACTGTTGTCATTTTAAGGACGAAAATGGTAAGGTCTAAGGAAAAGTCCCCTCATAAAGTGGTTACGCAGAAATAAGTAAGGTACGCTCCAGTTGTTTGGACATGTCTTTAGATATACCAAAATGGAGGCAAGCATACAGCAGCACCTCTGATGATTTGACAGTAAACGTGACTGCAGAGATATTGGACAGATCACTGGGCTTTTACAGGATGAACGTCAGTCGTCAACCTCAACCCATTGAATAAGTTTGCTCATTAGATTTCCTCCAGGATGGAAACATTGGAGTCCTTGAGATGAGCCATCTTAAAGGATAAAAGACCTCCAGGATGTATACTTTCTTATCCACATCCACAGAAAGGTGAGGATATGCCTTCACTTTGTATGGGACGGGAGTGCAAGTTAGTTTCAAGCTCTTTTTTTCAGCTTGTTTATTGGGCCACGAAATACAAACAAAATATTACTTCGGAGGTGCCTTGTTGATTGACTGGTAATGGTGGAGACAAGGGCAGAACTGAGGCAATATCAGACGTTGTTGTGCCAGGTTTGACGAAACTTATTACTGCGCATGAACTTGTAGTAGTCAGACAATGCATTTGGAAAGAGCTGCATACCTAGGTACAATCATCACTTTACAGAAAATTTTCGCTCTACGGAGTTCAGGATCAAGGGGTGTTATATGATCACGCACGAGTTTGTGTCAACACATGTACGAGTGGAAACATCTGATAAATAGGATTTCATCTTGATCCTTTGAACCAAGCTCCAGATCTTGTTTCATGGAGCTTCAGGAGTCCTAAGTCCACATCACTAAGCATAGTGCGCATAATAACGCAATTTCTATATTTTCTAGTACATTTTCATCATTGAACTCGTTGAGTAACTCATACAGTGAAAATAGTTTGTTTTAACAGCTGTACATTTTGTATTTATATCAAGCGTTTCTCATAATGGCTCTATATTTCTCACCACTGGCAAGGGCACGGGACAACCACCCATCTTAATATTTCCATGAATGACCTAAGTGGTGTTTTTGTCTGATGGGGAACACCTTAATGGAGATAAGTAATTTTAGGTGGATCTTTCTTTCCTTGTATGCTTGAGACTTTTCTCTGAAGGTTGACTACCAAAAAAAAAAAAAAAAACTAGAGAGCATCTATACACATCTACAGTCATAATACAGTATATGAAAAGGGATTTTATCCTTATAATTGAAAAAAATTGAAACCCTTAATTGATAGTGTTTTATGAAAAATATTCCTCCTAAGTCCAAGCACTTTGAAGCTTGAATCAGTAGGATGGCTAGAAGACTGTCTTGTTACAAATAAGCCATTTGTTTTTGTCAAGAAATCTTTATGGTGGCCAGTTATACTTTAGTTAGTTTGGTCTTAATTTATTAAACTTTGGCCCAACCACCTAGCATTGGAACAGGTAAGAAAATGTAAGTTATTCGAGACGGTACCTTCTCCAGTATTACCGGCCCCCCTCCCCCATTCTCCACCCTGCCACTAAAGTGGTAGCCACAGAGTACAGGGTTACCTAAGAATAATCTAAATTTGTCTGATGGAACTCGGAGCATCAGGTGAATTCAAATAACTTCACATATATGATATTGGATGAGTGGTTGGATGTTAAGAACTGGCAGTCCCTTATAATCCAGGACCAAGCCTCAGGCGCGAGAATAGTTTTTTCCTTGAAGATAAAAATATGATAATCCCTCACCAACAACTATTCTAGGCTTTAATTCAGAATCCCAAACCCAGGTAATTAATCTTTTTCCATTCACACAGACAGGAAATTGATATAAACAGAAAAATCCACCCAATTGCACCAAAGTAAACATGCAAAGGATTCCAGGGACTTAAGCTAAATGAATTCTAAGCATCCAAGACACCATATTATACGTTTCAACAATCCTTACTTTGATGGACATACTCTAAAGCAAGTTGCTTACTAAACTGTCAAAACTTCTCAACTATACGCAAACATTATCTATCGTACCCATGATATATGCAAGACATCGCAAATAATAATTACCAATCAGAATACAATAAACTTTATTTCACACATAACTGTAATAACAGTACACAGTGGAGTAGAATATCCATATAAAAGTAACATAAAAGAAACAATGGAGTTTATGGACTTTTTTTAAGAGGACTAAGGGCTCTTTTCATACAATATCTTTGTCTCCTTTTTCTTTTTTATTTATATGGGAATCCTACTTTGTTTCACACTTTTACATAAAAAGCATCAGTGTCTGACTAACCTATAACTCCAAAAATTTGCTTAAGTTATATCTGCATAAATCATAAATATGCAAAAGAATTAGCATGGTTCAAAAACACATACATTGGAGCCAATAATACTTCTGCAAATTACATAATGAAGAAGCAACACCACTGGACAGATATGGGTCATTAAGTACTGCAAACGTGGGCGGCATATGATTTAACCAAGAAACTCTCAGAATATAAAATATGAGAAAATAAAATTATCAAAGGTACCGTCACGTTTATAACTTCATGAGACTCATTATACATAAAACAACGTGAAATTGAACAATGGTAAACAACTTTATAAAACTTAATACATAACCAACTAAATTTCAGTTTAAAAATCTTTAAGAAACAATAAATATTAATATCCTTATTTTGGTGAATCATTATATAAACTATTATATATAGTGGCTTAATAAATTTGCTTTTCATGTCAGCATTTCAATATTCTCCCTTCTAGATGCCAAACCAAAGCAGTCATATGAATTGAGAATATTTACAAATACTGATTACAGGATGACCATTATGAAGATGTTAAGCTGGACTAATAATCACTAAATAAAATGAAAATCTCACCAGTTCCCATTAGTAGGAGACCATTGTTTTGCATATGACTGTGTCACAATCTGGAAACCTACGTGTTCTTTGAGTAACAACCACACTTTTGCAAACAATGTAAAGGCATAAACACATCAAAACACTGAAGCGACATTGCAAGTAAACGTAAATAGAAGCATACGAACAAAAAACTGTATTTGAAGTCTATAAGTACAAAATGTAAAATAATTGTGCCAGGAGATGTTTAGCACAAATTACAACCTTAAGGACACTGTCAAAATTATGGGGGTGATTACTAACTGTCCGTTGTACAAAAAATATCCCTTTCACTTTTTCTTTATACAAATAACCCAAGAGTCTCTAAATTTAATTTGGGGGGAAATATGTATACCAGATTATTTCTAGTGTAGAAACATGAAATGTTATATAAGTAAAATTATTTTTAGTGTACCAAAAAAGACAAGCTTGATATATATAAAAGTAAGAATGAAAATTTTCATATACATAACTCAAAAATTGACAAATAATTTTAACAAAATTGTTATCTAAGTACAGTCCACTGTATTGCTTTATAGTATTACAGATATGAAATATAAATCAAGATTACAATTACAAAATTACTTTACCCAATTTGAGACTCAATGGAATTATGCTACAAAACAAATATTCCTATTAAACAGTGCATGACTAAAAAACCATAAATATGTCCATCCTTTTGAAGCCTTAACATATCAACTCAAATTCCATATAAGAATCTTCTGGTTACAAATACTTACGATACTTAATACTTAAATTGTCTGAAGGGAATAATATCCACATGACCCATCCTAATTGTTTCTCTCCATTGACTAATATGATATTTAATAACTATTCCTCACAAACAGATATGAATTTATGGGAGATGATTTGGAATCTTGGGTTATAATCTGAATATATCCCTGAGATATTATCCCTATATTTGGAAAAAAATAAAAATAAAATCAATGTCATATAAGTTAAATATTAAGGAGGCCATTTTGATATCCCCAATTTTTGTAGGGATGTGTTCCTATGGCAGATCGCTTTGAAACCCATTATCATCAGCCAGACTGATAATATCCGTAAATTCAAGTTTAGAAAGTTTCCTGGAAAATCAAAATTCCTAGAAAATTAAGTTTCTTGAAAAATTAAGTCTCCCGGGCAATCAAGTTTCCTGGAAAGTTACAGTAAGTCGCATGAAAAATTAAGTCTGTGAAAATTTCCTGGAAAGTTAAGTCTCATGAAAAATAAAGTCTGGGAAAATCAAGTTTCTTGGCAAATAAAGTCTAATGGAAAATTATGTCTGGGAAAATAAGGTTTCTTGGAAAATAAAGTCTCGTGGAAAATTAAGCTTCCTGGAAAATTAAGCCTCTTGGAAAAGTAAATTTCCCAAAACATCAAGTGTCCTAGAAAATTAAACTCCTGAAAAATCAAGTTTCCTGGAAAATCATGATTCCACAAAAATTTCTTGGAAAAATCAAGTATCCTAGAACATCAAGGTTCCCAGAAAATTAAGCTCCCAGAAAATTAAGCTCCCTGGAAAGTAAAGCTTCCTAGAAAATCAAGTTTCCAGAAAAATTAAATTTCCTGGAAAATTAGTATATCACTGTGGAAGACATTTTGATATCCCTGCCTTTTTGAGTGGATGTGCCTCTGTCAAGGAATTGTAAAAATATAATGGCTTTCTTTTAATGGGTAGGTTTAAAGGATCTTTTTGGTTAGCTTTCAAGGATCTTACTAACTCAACTAATTTGGCTCGGAAAATGAACTCACAACAAGGACCCCATTCATTTATAAAATTTCAGTCACCTTGGAAGATACAGTCTTGTCTTTTAAATGGAAATAACATAACATATTCTTATGTAACATACATTTGCGATACTGTGTCTGAACCAAAGGATTGGGTGCATTGTATACATATATATATATATATATATATATATATATATATATACACAAAGATCATAATTAATGGGATGCACGTGCCATAATTTAAAAAATTCCAGGTCTTTGTTATATGTAATATGGTATTATAACAAATAACGATATCCTAAAATAGCTAAAATGTGTTTAGATATATATATATATATATATATATATATATATATATATATATATATATATATATATATGATTAAATATCATGTCTTAGCCTTCCGGTTTTCAGTCTATATTATAAATACTCGTCAAAAACAGTGAGACCATAGAACATCTTATTTCTATATATCTAAACAATTCATAGAAGTCTTTCGTTCGATAAATGATGCAGTACAGTTAATAAGGTGGCAGTATTATTTGCATTTTCCAAAAGAAAGGAAACAGGAATACAATACAACATTTTAACAATATGAATAAAATATAAATCTTAACAGTAAGTTTCTCTATCAAAAATGACATCATCTTTTTGAGTTTAAACTCAAGTGATTGATTGATAGTTTTCAGTCATATAACTCAAACTTTTTTTATCCAGTTTCCTGATGCTTACAACTAAAGTTCTCTTTGTCTCTTCATATTTATCACAAAAAGTTTTAGTTTGTTTATAAATTTTACTTTGTCAATTTCATATATAATGCATTTAAATGGATGTGAACATAGAGGCAATATATTATATTGCATATATACGTACATGTGTATACATACTGTATAACGTCTATCTATACATACATACGTGCATAAGTACACAGTGGCCTTATATAATGTATGTATACAAATATATACATACGTACATGTGTATAAAATGAGAGAGAGAGAGAGAGAGAGAGAGAGAGAGAGAGAGAGAGAGAGAGAGAGAGAGAGAGAGAGAGAGAGAGAGACAATGGTCAAAAGAATGAAATTATTATAAACATTCTTTAGAATTCTTCACAATCTATTTCTTAGTGATCGAGGCTTTACGTTCCTTCTCCATCTGTTTCTTGAGGTCGTCTTCCAGCTGCTTTACTCTGGCTTTGGTCATCTCAACACCTTCTAGGCAGCAATCTTTGTAGTGAGGGAAATTTTCCTGAAAGATAAATAAAAGATTTAAAAGTCGCTACCTAAGAAAAGCTGGTTACAATAGCTGGAGTCTCTTCTATCCTTACAAAGTGGAAAGTATATACATATAATTAGCACCCAAGACCCTCTCCATCAGGCTTGGACAATAGAGGGCTAAGCAATGGCTGCTGATGATTCAGGAGGTAGACCTATAACCCCCTTAACCCCCCCCCCCACATCCCTAGCTCACAAGGAGTCATAATCATTGAATGAGATGATGACTTCTAATGCTACAGGTGTTAGGAGAAAAACAAATACTAATGAAGACAAGATTTACAATATAAGAGAAAGAAATTATGATTTAATGACATGGAAATTGAATGAAAAGATACAAAAAGAAACGAAATAAGCTATTTTAACATCATGTCGACCAAATATTTATGAGCACAGAGGCATGTTTAGAGATTGACTGTAAAGGTTTAAAAACATATGTATACATCAAAGGCAAACGTGTTTACTCTTTATCAATATTTTGATGATAAAACAAAAAAATATTACCAGCCTTTTCTCGTTTACCTAAAAAAACGTGTATTTCAGTTGAAGTGCATACCAGTTAATGCAGAATTTTAAACCTACTATTACCAATCAGTCAATAGTTTATGTAATTTATTCAACCCCTTCCTTAAACAATGTTACCATCATCTCCATTCTCTGTGACCATCTGATTACCTTGAGGCCGTATTTGGAACTATACTCCTAACCATAATACTTTTCTATTCTCAGTAACCACCTGCTTACCTTGAGCAGTATTTGGAACTATACTCCTAATCATAATATTTCTCTATTCTCAGTAACCACCTGCTTACCTTGAGCAGTATTTGGAACTATACTCCTAATCATAATATTTCTCTATTCTCAGTAACCACCTGCTTACCTTGAGCAGTATTTGGAACTATACTCCTAATCATAATATTTCTCTATTCTCAGTAACCACCTGCTTACCTTGAGCAGTATTTGGAACTATACTCCTAATCATAATACTTCTCTATTCTCAGTAACCACCTGCTTACCTTGAGGCAGTATTTGGAACTACAGTATATTCTTCTCTATTCTCAGTGACCATCTGCTTACCTTGAGGCAGTATTTGGAACTATATTCTTAATCATAATCCTTCTCTATTCTCAGCGACTATCTGCTTACCTTGAGGCAGTATTTGGAACTATATTCTTAATCATAATCCTTCTCTATTCTCAGCGACTATCTGCTTACCTTGAGGCAGTATTTGGAACTATATTCTTAATCATAATCCTTCTCTATTCTCAGCGACTATCTGCTTACCTTGAGGCAGTATTTGGAACTATATTCTTAATCATAATCCTTCTCTATTCTCAGTGACCATCTGCTTACCTTGAGGTAGTATTTGTAACTATATTCTTATTCATAATCCTTCTCTATTCTCTGTGACCATCTAATTACCTTGAAGCAGCATTTAGAACTATTCTTAATCATAATCCTTCTCTATTTTCTCTGACCAGCTGCTTACCTTGAGGTAGCATTTAGAAATTTACTCTTAATCATAATACTTCTCTATTCTCTGTGACCATCTGATTACCTTGGGGTAGCATTTAGAACTATATTCTTAATCATAATCTTTCTCCATTCTCTGTGACCACCTGATTACCTTGAAGTAGCATTTAGAACTATATTCTTAATCGTAATCCTTCTCTATTCTCTGTGACCACCTGATTACCTTGAAGTAGCATTTAGAACTATATTCTTAATCCTAATCCTTCTCTATTCTCTGAGACCAGTTGCTTACCCTGAGGCAACATTTAGAACTATATTTTTAATCATAATCCTTCTCTATTCTCTGTGACCATCTGATTACCTTGAGGTAGCATTTAGAACTATATCTTAATCGTAATCCTTCTCTATTCTCTGTGACCATCTGATTACCTTGGGGTAGCATTTAGAACTATATTCTTTTTCCTAATCCTTCTCTGTTCTTTGTGACTATCTGCTTACCTTGAGGAAGCATTTAGAACTATAATTTTAATCCTAATCCTTCTTTATTTTCAGTGAACATCTGCTTACCTTGAGGAAGCATTTAGAGCTGCATTCTTGATTGTAATCTTTAAAACTACATGAGAGCTTCAGCAAAAGCCTCAGGAATTATACTCTACAAAATCTACAGCATAGCCCTCACCTTCATCCTCTGAGACCATCTGAGAACTTCGCCAAAGCATTTGTAATTATATTCTAAGGCATCGAGCTCTGTAATCGATGCCAAGACAGCGATATCAGCGATGGTAATCCTTTCCCCGCACAGGTAAGGGACGCCTCCCGATTCCAAGAACTGGTCCAGGTAGTCCAA
The DNA here is from genome assembly GCF_036898095.1 of Palaemon carinicauda. Lineage (NCBI taxonomy): Eukaryota > Metazoa > Arthropoda > Malacostraca > Decapoda > Palaemonidae > Palaemon > Palaemon carinicauda. The sequence continues at coordinate 77,087,810 of NC_090743.1, read as the reverse complement.
GCTTGTCTTCAGCAGGTTTTCCTTCTCTTGTTCCGGGGACATTCCCTGGTGGATCTTTGGGGCCTGAAATAGTTAAAGTGTGATTAAAGGGAACCTATCTTTTTGTTGATCAACAACATACATAATATAAAATTCTATTGACATACAAAAGTAGTAACCCAGAAGTCTTCATCTGGATGCTTAAGGATTTTGAATGTGGTATTTCGTGTAATGTTGGCGTTAAAATAAAAGGTTAATTTTCGAAAATTGTTGAGAGCAAGAAGCTATTTTACTTTGAACTTAAAATTCTCATGCTTCCGACCATCTACTGTCCGCACTCTGATATTTTAGCTAATCTGCTTCTCTCAATTATTTATTCTTATTTGCTCGTTGATCTACGTTATTTTGACATGTTCTGTCGTGTTTTGTTTCTCATTTCTCGTTTGTTTTACATTTGCTCATGATGAATATGAAAAACAATAACAGTCTTAAATAGGTGTGGTTATTTATTGCTGCTAAGAGTTAGCTATTTACTGCTATGCTTTGCTCATAAGGATATAGCTACACTTTTGGAAATAGCTTCCTATTATCATCACTTTATTTCTATAAATATGACAGTAATATGATGCCAATGCCTTCCAGTCAAAGTGCTTAGTGGAGGAACCCAAACCAGTAATTGTTTACTAAAAAAACTTTAACGTCAATGTTGCTATTTGGATAGATGCTATCTAATGGCAAGACTGGTAGAGGACCCACAATACCAATGTTTTTCTAATGCCAAAATGAAATCTGAATCGTCAGTTTTATCATTTAGATGGACTCTATATATGGTAACACTAATAGAAGAATCCAAAATAGCAAGAATTCATAAATACCAAAATAGTGAAGAAATACGTGAAAGTAACGTTACGATAACTTACGAAATATTCTTTTATTGCGTGATATAAGGTACCCATGTCGAAAAAAAGCATCCTATCCACCTTTCCTCTCTCTTCTGGATCCTTTGGGTACAAATATTGGTTTGCCTCCGTCGCATACTTGTTCGCCAAATACATCATAATGGCACGGCTGAAATTAAAAAACAAAACTGGATATTAGACTTTAATTTGCAGCGGCGGATCATTATGTCATTACTAGTGTATGCCAACTGTCAAAATGACGGCTAAATATCTAGATACAGGTATGCACACATTCACATCTTCCAACTCCCTCACCCTTATCTAATTATAACACGGAAGTTTCACCAAAACAACACGGAAGTTTCACCAATTTGTGGGAGATTGTGGTTCCTGAGTGTATCTCTCGAGGTATCACCTCTCACCTGGGTGTGACTACTCCCTCCCTCCTACCCAAGGGATGGAGAGAGGCCGAATAGTGATATGTCTGACAATGCCTCTCTCTCTCTCTCTCTCTCTCTCTCTCTCTCTCTCTCTCTCTCTCTCTCTCTCTCTCTCTCTCTCTCTCTCTTTCTCTCTTTATATATATATATATAGATATATAGATATATATAAATATATATATATATATATATATATATATATATATATATATATATATATATATATTGTGTGTGTGTACCCAAACACGTTGCTCTTTATTATCTATGGGAAGATTGTAGAAATCATATGAAAAAATTAAGAGTAAAAGCAGTACTTACATTGGCTAAAAAGTAACGACTATCTACAATCTATTGTCCTAAACGTTGTTTTTCTTTAATTCATGCCTTACATCAGGGGACCATATTCAGTAGACTTTACTCTTCTTTTCTTCTGTACCTACGTTTTCTGTTGGCCCACCTTAATTGCTAAAACCTTTCACACGGTTGGACAACTGGTTTTATTCAACGTTCTAAACAAGGTCAAGATACGATACTAGTTTCATATCACCATAAAGTCAAATAGAAACAGAAGGTTAATTTACAAGTTGTTAATTTTATCTAAAATGGAAAGTTGATTTTGATTATATTTTAATATGATTACCACAATTAATCCATTTAACATCCATATAGAGTTTAACCATACAGTAGACTCAGAAGATGGTTTGATTAGCTATGATTATATATATACATATATATATATATATATATATATATATATATATATATATATATATATATGTGTGTGTGTGTGTGTGTGTGTGTGTGTGTGTGTGTGCATACATATATTAGTTAGTATAAAATAATCATATCACTAAAATGTGGTTTTTATTTATTCTAATAAGTCGAAAATACCTTTTAATATCGAATTCACTCTACCTCGAGATCACAAACCCTTAGGGAAATTCCCTTTATAAGTACTTCTTCCCATTGAGATTAAATGAGCCAGAGGAGAATAATGTTAGTAAATGGAAATGAGGAAAGTTTAATAATGAATAACAGTATAGTTGGTGCAAGAGTGAAAATTTGGTATAAGTATAGAGTAAATATAATGTTGGGAAGGTTAGATCAGAAGTAAATTGTAGATTAGGGGTTGTAAAGGCAGCAGGTGTGTGCAAAAGATTAACAAGAGACTTTAGAGTTGCCTGGGGAAGCCAAGTTTGGAACGTTTTGGGACAATGCAAGAATTAAACGTTTGAAGCTGCTCAGATAGACGTTTTGCCAGTAATTTGAGGAATGTGGAATGGAAAAAAGATTGCCATAGGTGGAAGGATTTACCAGAGCAGTGATTGAAGTTGTTTTTTAGTGTTTCAGGCCTAGAAAGGGTTTGATATACGGACTAGAAGACATGAGAATGAAGGGTCTTAGTGCCAAAAAAGGCAAGAGTTTGGAGGCGTTTGACGTAGTGCTGATGAATCTTCTGTAAAGATTTATGATGCATAATATTGTGGAAGTCTTACTGTACAGGGTTTTATCCATAATTAGCATCGTTTTGAATGGAATGACCACTTGCCGGCCATTCGATCAACGGATCTATGCAACATTGTTTGGTTAGTATCCGGATGGGCGACCATACAAAACCTTTGAAACATTCATACAGTATGGTGCCAGGCTAGCAATCCCACCCCTCCCCCATTCATTTCCCGCTGAACACCAAAAAGATATGTAGCGTCAATGCTTTCCTCCTCACACAGGAAAGGGTGTGGACGGAAAAGGAGCTTAGTATGGGTGAATGGGTTCTGGACCAGCTATGGGGCTCGGCGTCCCTTCCTATGCTAATAAGCTCATTAATTATTCATCTATGTGCATCACCGATGCGATACCCTGTCAGACACCTGCGAATGGATGGGCTTTTACTGTAAGGGGCTGAAGAAGCCAGGAGGGGAGATCCATACTGTACATGTCATACATGTATGGAGGTCAGAGCTTATGACGTCATCAAAACTTAATACTGGATAAAGTACAATTATGATAAATCTAATAGTTGTTTACTGGGAATCAGTTTAAAATCTGGGAATCATTTTAGCTGGATTCAGTTTTAAAAACTGGTAATAATTTAAAAACTGTGAATCAATTTAAAAAATAACTAAATTAAAAACCGTATATATTATATTGCACAAAGTATATTGTGTAGATTTCTCTCATTTCATCTCGCATGCTAAACGAATTACAAACATTCGATGTTGCATAAGCTTGTAGTTGAAAAAGAGGACCCAAGTGGAAACGTAAACAAGAAAGTGCAATTTCATCTAAAGCCTTCAGGGTCAAAATATTGATAAAAGTGGGAAGGGCAAATTAAGTAATCTTAAACCTTGCGGGGTGCGCCCACCATAATAATAAGGGTGCGGGTGTAAATATTACAAGACAGATCTTGTTTATATCGAATACCTTTGATATCATATAAGCAAAGACTTCATTTATTTCTGGAGGAAATGTTAATATTTTTCTGAACCCAAGTTTTAACAACACTTAGGTGACGCGAAGATGTAACAACACTTAGGTGACGAATTTTTCCTTTTGAAACTAAAGTTGTGACAACACATTCCTCTTTTTCTAGATATTATGTGCCTTTTTAAGGAATAAATTCCAGACTTAACCACGAATATCGATTACAAAGAATCTGTTTGACAGAATTAGTGTGGCATTTACCATGAATTTGTATAAATTATTGGTGTGGCTGTTGTTTTATTTAATTTTTTATCATTCGAGAGAGAAAGATAACTTAATTTACACACACACACACACACACACATATATATATATATATATATATATATATATATATAATGTGTGTGTGTGTGTGTGTGTGTTTGTGTGTGTCACAAAATAACTTCTCAAAAGACCGCATATTTCAATCAAAATAGTATAGAAACGAATTAAAGTTGTCTACCATAAATCATCAACATCTGTTGTGCTCTAATGAACAAACCGGTTACTTGACACAAATAATTGTATAGGGCAAATGTACGTGTGAACGCAGCCCCGTTGGTTGAAAGTCAGTTGACAGTTGCAGGTACAGTGTACCGGGGTATGATGTACCGGATTTGCGGTGAAATAACCACAGTCAGACAGACAGCCACTTAAGCACCGGTACTTTGAGCCGGTCTTTTGCTGGGTTCCAGAATCGTGAGAAAAGAGAGAGAGAGAGAGAGAGAGAGAGAGAGAGAGAGAGAGAGAGAGAGAGAGAGAGAGAGAGAGACGGAAATCGATATATTTCTAATGACTTTATTTATCGTAGCAAAGGGTCGATTCGTTGATTGTTAAATTATCATAAATCAAAATACGTGCTGGGCGTATTCGTTCATGTTAAGCACCTATTAAAAAAAAAAAAAAAAAAAAAAAAAAAAAAAAAAAAAAAAAAACATATCTTGGTCTGTTATGGAAGACCCGAGTTTTTTTTGGATGCATTGAAATCGAATAATATGCAAATTGAAAAATGTAATTATACGAATTTCAATATTCTGACGAGTTAGGAAGAACAATTTATTTTTTATCCACAATTTTTCCAAACCTTGATTTTTTAACTGAAAGGAATGGATATTATTAAATCACAAACCGCATGAAACTATCTTACAAACACTAGACCACGCGTATGCAAAGCACAACATATCAACAGGAACTAGAAGAATTTAGAATAAATTCTACAAAGGCTAATTAAACATCACTATCGTGCAGCTGGCAGCACGACCGACTCATTATACTTCGTACCACCTGTTGCACTGTTGCTCCGAATGCTTTGTATTCTAATGCACCGAAAGCCGGGGGAACTTCATTACCATCTTATTCACTCTCTGGCCAGACATCTCCTCAAAAGACCGCTTACTACGGATTGTTATGCAAATAAAACGACTTCAGTCGATTACGTAGGGAAATCGATCGCTTAACTAATCTGGCAAAATTCGGCATTCTCGTTTTTTTATTATAAATCAACTCGTATGACGGCTAAATATTTAGATAGATATACATACACATGCACATGCACCCATTTCTCACCAGAGTATGACTACACCTCTCCCCCCAATGCGAGGGACGTGACCGGAAAATTTATGTATATATATATATATATATATATATATATATATATATATATATATATATATATATATATTATATATGTATATATATATATATATATATATATATATATATATATATATATATATATATATATATATATATATATATATATCCAGACACTTGCTCTTCATTATATAGGAGGGATTATGAGCTGAACATTTGCACTTCCAAGTTTAACAACATGCGCAAGATTGCTTTAATAAATAAGGTATTATGTTATTCTTACACAATAACTAAAGCATATTGTTATTTGTTTAGTTTTAAAGAGAATCTTAAAATTTATTTTCGTTAATTATAGACATTTGTATACAATACGAGCAAGTGCGTGTATGAATATACGAAGCTTTTCAATTAAGTTTCCTAAATTTTGACATTAAGCTGTCTAATATTTGTCGTGAAAAAAAATGGAAGTTTTCTTTACAATTCTAAAATTCTAAAAGCTCATTTGTTATGCATCTAAGTTATCCATAATGCTTCCAGTTACTTTTTTTTATAATAATACTGCATATAGATTGCTTATTGAAACCAAGAGAGTAATATTTATCATATATACATTTTCAAGATCATTATCAAAAAATTATAATCCCTAAACACTTTCATTGAACTATAATAAATAAACACTTTCATTATAAACAATAAACCCTTTCACATTCTTTAAATTATAATAAATAAACACCGAAACACTTTAATTAAATTGTATTAAATAAACACCTATGAATTATGAAAGCCAAAATACTTTATAGAATTATAATCAATAAACACATTAAAATATAATTAATAAACACCTTAATTAAAATATAATCAATAAACACCTTAATTCAAATATAATCAATAAACACCCTAATTCAAATATAATCAATAAACATCATTACCATATAAAATCGTTACGACTAATTTTCAAGTTTAAATATAGATTATAATAAGACATATACAGCTGACGAAGGTCCGAAGTAGTATCAGGAGCAGCAGCAGGAGAAGAGTTCCTCTGAAGAAAACTGTCCCAGGAAATCTATCTCTTTCTCTTCACTGCCGTCCTTCACAATAATTTTATCCGGCAGCAAAGCAGAAAAAGACAGACCCACAGGCAGACTGCGTTGATTCCACAAAGACGTCAATTCACTGGGAGAGATGCGTAGAAGAAGAAGAAGCAGCGTATTCTTGCACCTCACCTCACCTCAACCCCCCCCCCCCCCCCCCCCACCACGGGAAAGGTCTACATTCAATGTCTTCAAAGTCCAGAGATGCTGTAGTTCAGTTGAATGGGCGATGAGAGGGAAATTCATTAACAGCAATATATTCATTTGCTTGTTGCGTTAGATTATGGAGCTTTTCTTGTCAAGTTTATTAAATTCCCTTCTGACGAAGGAGGCTTATAGTATAATGCAGATTAAGAACAACACTTTCTCGGTATATATATATATATATATATATATATATAATATATATATATATATATATATATATATATATATATAACCCTTATGGTCTAAATAAGGAAATCAGTTCCTACTGACATATTTAGATAAATAGTAAAAATTTCAATTGTAAATACGCTATATGCAAAATAAAAAATTATTTATGTAAATATTCTATGATGTATATATGTTATAAACTGTAAGATTGTAAATGTGTATGATCTATGAATGAATAAAGAACAATTTCATGAGAAAGGCCTAAAAAATACCCACACTTGATACATTTGGTGCTGTAGGCTTACCTTCCATAACCACAATGGAGAGAAAGAGAGTGAAATGGAGAAAGAGAGAGAGTTTGGGGCATCTTGAGGAACGGTGAGAATAGAGGGGGAGGGGGAGTAGTAAGGGGGGATTATACTCCACGAGTCACGAAGTGGAAGTTGGTGAGGAGAAAATCGTGAGGCGAGGGAGGGGTGAGGAAAGTTATCAGAGAGCCCATCTGTTCAGGAAACTCTGTCTGAGATTCAAATTCTTCTTTTCAGTAATTCACGCCCCCCCCCCCCCCCCCCCCCTCTCTCTCTCTCTCTCTCTCTCTCTCTCTCTCTCTCTCTCTCTCTCTCTCTCTCTCTACAAATGGGGCTCCCTATAAAGGTATTTTGTACCATGTAAGGAGCTTTTACACAACCTCTCGGGAGACAAGAGGGTGATTGTAAAATCTTGTCAAGATCATTTATATCAACTCAGATCAACGTTCACTCATACTTTCCCTCTTCTATAATCAGAGAGAGAGAGAGAGAGAGAGAGAGAGAGAGAGAGAGAGAGAGAGAGAGAGAGAGAGAGAGAACATGATACATAGGAATTAATCTTTTCCCTTCAACTTATTTACTTCTGCAAAAACTAGTCACCCACATAAGAGTTTATAGGCCTTATTCATAAAATCATGTATTACATTGCCAAGAATGACCTTTAGATGCCAATTTCCTATAAATCTTCTTGAAATATTTCACACGGTCATAAGTTCCTGTTACAACCCAATCAAAATGTATGATCTGAACTTGACCTCTCTTTAACCTTTCTCGTGACCTTACTAGTTGACTTCGTGATGCCCCGTCTAGAACGTAGACATTGGCAGCAGTATTTTCTTTGTGTAGAGAGAGAGAGAGAGAGAGAGAGAGAGAGAGAGAGAGAGAGAGAGAGAGAGAGAGGGGGGGGGTTGAATGTCTTAGAAACCTTTTAGTTCATCCGCGGACTCGCGGTGACTCCATTTGATCTAAGCTAAAACGAATTAGTTAAAATGTTCAGAGAGCGTTGTCTATCTTAATCTTGACTTCGTTTACTTTGTTACTGTTCATTACATCCCCTGGAAGTCTGCTCCATTATTCCTTATTTTGTAAGTAAAAGAATTACCACATTGAGTGGTGTATCTTTTCAATTACAGAGAGAGAGAGAGAGGTTATTTTGAAGGAGCATATTGTTAATTTCATTCCCTTTCCTATTATGTCTATCCATTATGATCCCCCCCCTCTCTCTCTCTCTCTCTCTCTCTCTCTCTCTCTCTCTCTCTCTCTCTCTCTCACTCTCTCTCTCTCTCCCCCACCTACAAGTACGTGTTTTGAGATAAGACTTCTAGCCCTATGCAAGTGCCACCTCATTTACTAGTCTCAATAATCGGGTGACTACTAGGTACATATAACACGAAACCGCTGAGTGACATGACTATTATTATTATTATTATTATTATTATTATTATTATTATTACTAGCCAAGCTACAACCCTAGTTGGAAAAGCAAGATGCTATAAGCCCAAGGGCTCCAACTGGGAAAAATAGCCCAGTGAGAAAAGGAAATAAGGAAATAAATAAATGATGAGAATAAATTAACAATATATCATTCTAAAAACAGTAACAGCGTCAAAACAGATATGTCCTATATAAACTATTAACAACATCAAAAACAGATAAGTCATATAAACTATAAAAAGACTCATGTCAGCCTGGTCAATATAAAAACATTTGCTCCAACTTTGAACTTTTGAATATACTGTATATACCAATAAGTCTGGGGTCTAGTGGTTTAGATTCAATCCTTTTGGAAAAATTGACTGACACTAGGAATAGTGGGATTACATGTTAGGTTGGGGACTGACCAGGGTTTGTAAGGTTTTTCTAGATGATGGAAAGCCGGATAATTGTCCCATTTTAAGAAACTTAAATTTTCAACTGAAGTCCAGGTGGATGCTTGAAGGTATATTTCTATAGCAAAATCTCCTTTATGGAAGTATAGACAACGATTGTGAATAAAAAAAAAATTGACTGAATCTATTAAGTCAACAGTTTAAAGTTGTGAAAAATAGATAGTAAAGGCTAAAAAATTATTCGATCTCTTTAAAAATCAGACGGTTTAATGAGATGAATAGACGGTGGTAGGGATATAAAAACGGACAGAGAAAGGAAGATCTGTTGCTAGGAAGAGTGTATCATTCGAGTCTTAAAAGGGAAGAAGCTATGCAGATCTATAAAGGAATGGGTGTGAAGTAGTCATAGGAAGCAAGAGATTTTTGTGCCAAATAGAGCCGATTGGTGGTTATAATATAAACATGGAAGTGATCTTTGTGAAAGTTTTCTTTAGGGCAACCCCTTCATAAGATATACAGTAATTGTGTGTATGTATATATATATATATATATATATATATATATATATATATATATATATATATATATATAGTATACAGATATAAATATGTATATATACATATGTATGTATATATATAAATAATCATATACTGATATGTAAAGATCATATATGTATTTGTGTATGTATGCATTTAGAAAACCATACTAGTTCTTAGGGAAGTTCTACTACCCAGACAAAGAAGATCGTCTTGTGACTTTGGAATGTGTGGAACAGAGAACTCCATCCAGAATACCTGTAGCTTGGACCCCCAAAACAAAGACGAGACCTCTCTCTCTCTCTCTCTCTCTCTCTCTCTCTCTCTCTCTCTCTCTCTCTCTATGAAGAAGAAGAAAGTCCCGGGTATTATAAATTAACCAAAGTATAATAAAGGTTTTTTAAGATAAACTCTGATGTTCGACAAGGGAAATAATTCTATGTATTAGCCAAGCAAACCATGTCTCATGAAGAAGCAAGGAGAGAGAGAGAGAGAGAGAGAGAGAGAGAGAGAGAGAGAGAGAGAGAGAGAGAGAGAATTCGACCTTGTGGGTTCCAAGCGACCAAGGTGTGCTGGGCTGCGGCACAGGTGAAGCAGCCTGGGGCTAATTCCATAAAGCTTGGCTCCTATATACATTCCTTTGTCGATCCTCATATATATATGTGTGTTCGTGTGTCTGTGTGCTCGCGTACTGGGAAGTCGATACGCTCAAAGATACATTAAGGTTCTTCGATGAGTGTGTTATGGAGCTTAGTCTTAATTTCTACCCATATATATATATATATATATATATATATATATATATATATATATATATATATATATATACACTTATTAATATTTGGATTCTTTCTACCTCGGGATCAGAGACACAAAAGGGAATCAACTTTAGGATAATAGCTTCTGGTCGGCAAGGGAATCAAACCCGGACCAAGAAATTTAACTCATTATTGAACTCATTGTTAAATAATTGTAATATCAAAACCATGATTAGTATTGTAATCATTCAAGATTATATTTTACGATATTGGAAAATCAAATGTAAAATATTTCCTATAAAAATAAAGCTAATAATGATAAGAGAGAGAGAGAGAGAGAGAGAGAGAGAGAGAGAGAGAGAGAGAGAGAGAGAGAGAGCTAGCTCTCACCTGGACCTCTTTTTGCCTATTACATTCAACATTATTCCAACAGTTTCGGATGGCCGACAGAGCATTCACAAGACAACGAGAAAGGCCACATGCCTTCTTTGCCTCAGGTATGACGGAGTGGGTTAAGGTTGAGAGAGAGAGAGAGAGAGAGAGAGAGAGAGAGAGAGAGAGAGAGAGAGAGAGAGAGAGTTTAACAAATCATATTCTCTTCAGGAAAAGTGAAGGGCTATAATTATATTCTCTCTCTCTCTCTCTCTCTCTCTCTCTCTCTCTCTCTCTCTCTCTCTCTCTCTCTCTCTCTCTCATATATATGTATATATATATATATATATATATATATATATATATATAGAAATGAATAGACAAAAAGCATCGAAGATGAAAACATGGAAGTCGATGCCCTGTACCCATGCATGGTGTAATACCGATAAAAAAGGAAGTAGCGTATTAAGGAAAAAACTTGAAACCTCAACATTTAGAAAGGAGTTCATGTTATCTCTCTCTCTCTCTCTCTCTCTCTCTCTCTCTCTCTCTCTCTCTCTCTCTTTCTCTCTCTCTCTCTCACACACACTCCATGCGGTAAGATACAAAGGTAAAACGAGGCTTTAACAGATATCTGGCTTTACATACTATAACATATAGTAAAAGATGAGAAATGAAAACCCCCAAGAAAATATGGAGAGAGAGAGAGAGAGAGAGAGAGAGAGAGAGAGAGAGAGAGAGAGAGAGAGAGAGAGAGAGAGAGAGAGGTCTCATTCAAAGAACATGAGAAATACAATAGAGTCCTCTATTTGCAAATTGTCCTGGGAGGAGTGAAATATAACATTACAATGAATGGATATTATTCAACAAGTTTTTATGGATATATTTTATAACAACCAAAGTGGAATATTAATGAGGAAGTAAGAAATGAGAGGAATTAAATATCGCATTAATTGGGGATAAAGATAAGTGATAAACCAATAACGATAGGTTTATATATATATATATATATATATATATATAGATGTGTGTATATATATATATATATATATATATATATATATATATATATATATATATATATATATATATACACACAGAAAGAGAGTTTTACATTACCAAGTAATACTACCATTGCGAAAAATGATTAGAGAGAGAGAGAGAGAGAGAGAGAGAGAGAGAGAGAGAGAGAGAGAGAGAGAGAGAGAGAGAGGGGAGGGGGAGGGTTGGGATTGTGGGTGAGGAGGGAGTAGGTCGTGAACCCGGATGTACGTTTGGCAGGGCCCTCTTTTTCTTCTTCTTCCTACCACCGTCAGTCGCCAACCACCTCTAGCTAAAACCATCTCTCATTTTTTATATTACATTTTCTTGGTTTGGTTTTGACTTTTTGTGTCTTCATTCATTTACAATTCCGTCTCCATTATATCTTTATGCTTTTTTGTGTAGTTTTTATATCATTATCAATTTATGTTAATATTTCCTTAAATACCACCAGGTTAGCTTTATCTTTTTCCTTGTCACACGACCTGTTTGATTTTGATTTTTCATCCTTTATTCTCTTCCTTATTTCTCACATATTCTTCAAACTTATACCAGCCCGGCTTCATAATGTCATTGTTTCATTTGTTTCGCTCTTATATTTCCCTTAATCTTTATTCTAATGTACAATGCTTCAAGTTAACGACCCATTGATCAACTGTGCACTTGAATAGAAGTCACAACAAAAAGAATCGAAATTGAAAAGTAAACATCATTAATCATAGTATTCGAGTACGACTTCAGATCTACGTCCATCTTCAAGGAGATCAATTCAAGTCATAAAATTTCATATTCGTCTACAGTTATTTTACTTATATTTAACTCCGATTCTGTTTTTATATCCAAGTTTTACCTTTCATGAGGTAGTGGCTTATTTTGAGGTGTTTTTATTGAGTTTAGCTTTCTAGATTCTGGTGGAACGAAAGTACAGATAATGAATCAAATTATTATTTTCTCTTTTTAAGACACTAAAATTTCATCAGTTCAACTCTGTCATTTCACTAAAAGGAAAGATAAACTACAAATCGTCATTCTTTGAACATGAAGAAGAAGGGCTGCAAATCGTCATTCTTTGAAGAAGAGGAACGCACTCTGGCTAAGAAAAGTAAACAAACGCCGACTATCCAAGCGGCGTCGGTGTCTGTCATAAACATTTACAGGTCTCCCCTTCCCCTGCGTTACTCTTTCACGCGCAAGAGAAACAGGAGGAGAGTTTATTATTCCTTCATTACTAACGGTAGTCTTTTATTACCCAAGACTGTGGCGAAAAGTAACAGCGAGGAACCAAGAAAACTCTTCAAGCAACAAGCAAACGTTCATAATCACTAGTGCCAAAAAAGATTCGAACTAAATCAAACTCTCTCGGTAAAGGGTTCGCTTGATATTTTATTCTGCTCAACAGACTGATATTGTGAGAGGATTGTGGGGGGACGGGGTTAGGACAGTGAAGTCACCCGCCAAGTACAACTCTTACTTCAAACACAATGGCAAATTCCTTTTCTGCCAAACAAAATCATTTAGACACCTGGTAAGCAAATTCGCAATGCTATTTACCTTCATGATATTGGAAATTACAAAAGTTTATGTTCTATTAGATTACTTGGTGTTATTTTTGATAGAGAGAGAGAGAGAGAGAGAGAGAGAGAGAGAGATCAAATATCACCTCTATCTTGTTCCACCCTTACCCGTTGGAAAACAAATATGCAGTCATTCTTAGAATTCCTTCACATATGGTTGCCCTACTCTGCCGTTTCAGTCTATTAGCTTCAGAGAGAGAGAGAGAGAGAGAGAGAGAGAGAGAGAGAGCGTACCACCCACGCAACCTAGGTAACAGCCTCAACTTTCAAATTATAGAGTTGGCGAGCTTTTCTGCTACCCACATTATTTTTAGCTCTTAGAAAAAAAACATGACCTTG
>NC_090743.1:77064210-77066710 GCF_036898095.1 Palaemon carinicauda | reverse complement strand
TGTTTACAATATGCTACCACAGCAAGTTATCCTTCACCCAGCATACCCTCGCCTCGCTGAAAACACATCAGTACCAAGGCTGCTGATTTGTGTAACCGCGTTCGATACCAGATCGTCATCCGTAAGTTCATAAATAGGTACCATAATTGATTTGGGTCAATGAAAAGGGCAGAGGCTGGCTACCTGATCAATGATTACCTCTTGGAAGACCAATTGAGTTATTCTGGCATCATCCATTCTAAGGGAGAAGGGCATATATATATATATATATATATATATATATATATATATATATATATATACATACATAAATACAGTATACTAGAGGAAAGATATCCAATACTGAATCAAAGTTTTAACGTCCGGTACTTGGGATGAGCTCTCTCTCTCTCTCTCTCTCTCTCTCTCTCTCTCTCTCTCTCTCTCTCTCTCTCTCTCTCCGACTTTTATCAGAATGTCAATACATAGAGTTCGATAGATGGAGTAAAAAGCTTATTAGAAGAGCCATAATTTCTAAAGTAGAGCAACAATTCCTACTAGTTAGGTGTGTGAGCCAACAAATGTGGAAGTTTATTACATAAGGTGTCCATCCATGATTCAGAGAGTAACAAATGAACGTGGCAGGGATTGCTATGTTGTTATTTCATTAGGATCCAGTTTATATATGCATACATTTGAGTGTGTGTTTTCACCTAAAAGTAATTAATATTTATTCTTTATTTTATCCTAAAGGAAAGGGCAGTTGAAAGAAGAGTGAAAACAGTTGGCTAAATATGGTAGGGAATAGTTTAGAAAGTTAACTATTAAGTGATAGTCCTGTAAAGTGTGGTTTAGCCACAATTTATTTATATAAAGGTACACTTTTTCTTGTTATGGTCTTAAATTTATCATACTACAATAATTTTTTATTTTACACAGAAATGGTACGTACTACACAAAGCAACTAATCAAAATAAAACCTAATATGTACAACGTAGATATCCCATGTAGAGAACAATGGCAACTCTCTAAAAAATTTCTACAAACTGTACATTATTTTAGCCTTTTAACCTCTGCGTACCCTATACGGGCGCCCCAGCTTCCCACAAGGCCATGAGAGAGGAGAGAGAGAGGAGAGAGAGAGAGAGAGAGAGGAGAGAGAGAGAGAGAGAGAGAGAGAGAGAGAGCATCCGTGTTTGAGAACCCTTGATCCATATTTTGTGCAAACATATGACCCTACGTCCAATTTAGAGTACTCCCCTCCCAAGGAGATTTAAATGGCGCACCTTACTTACCTACCTAACCCCCCCCCCCTCCTGAAGCTCCTCTTGCTATAATCCATTTGAGGGAGGGAGGTTCACCGTGTAACCCCACCCCATACCCCAAGAGTACAAAAACCAGGCCCTTTGGTTGTTGCATCCCATATAACACTCGTGCGGCTTCGTCTAAGGATTATGCCAATTCCCTTGAAGGAGTCAGAGGGGGAGGGGGTAGTTTGGTGAGGGAGGGGGTATGGGGATCCAAGTACCTGGGACGCCATCTTCTGCTTTGATTTAATGCCCCCTGTAACAGGATGTTACTATGATCTTACAAAAAAAGAAAGAAAAAAAGATAATATATCGTGGGAATTCAAAAGTCTGTCTGTCTGTCTTCAGACTAACAAAGCTACACTGAAGTTATACAATTCTTGTGGTCACTAAGAGGTCACCTTTTGATGACCTAAGATAAACCAGCCTCAAGACAAGAAGATTGTGGAGGGTCAATGGAGGTCATATGTTAATTACATCTACAAAAGATATTTCTAAATGGGTCCTGGTCTGGTTTCTGTTAGCCTAGTATTGTCTTCATTGTAATTTTTCTGACGTCATCTTGCATAAATTCTATGCACACACACAAACGTATGTGTACAGTATGTATGTGTGTATTTATGTATGTGTTCTCATAATCCAACAATTCCACTTACGCCAAATTTGAATCCAATATTATCTTACATTAGGTCATCCATTCTTTGGCCAAATACAATCTATGTCATCATCATACCTAACTCATTTCAAATTCAAGGAGATAACTTTATTCAACAGCATAATTTCAAAAACAAATTCATATATACAGTAAATCTCCGGCTGAATTCATACCGTACAGCAGGTGTCTACAATGTCCCCTATTGTATTTCAAATTTGTAATTCTTACACTCTAAAACCCTAACATATATAAAGTAAAATTTATCTATATCCTCTGTATCAGTCATTTCGCAGAAATGAGAAATATAGAAGGCAAAACCGGTCAGGATGGCCCCCTGCTCATTCTCCAACTATACTGGTCCCCTGCCCATTCCCAAACATACTGTAGAATGGATAACCACAGGGAAACGAAACAACTCGTATACCTCTTTTTCATCCTCTCTCTCTTCTCTCAGTCTTCCCCCCTTCGAAACCCTCCTCTTGTCCTCGTGACTTGCAATTGGGCACCACGTTAGTAATGGATCCGACAGGTTGGCCCTCCTCTCTCTCTCTCTCTCTCT
>NC_090743.1:77056710-77061710 GCF_036898095.1 Palaemon carinicauda | reverse complement strand
AGAGTAGGTAAGTAATTTAAACAATGGCTATCTCGTAAAAATACTACAAACACTGAAGTGTAGCATCAGTAACAAAGAAAAATAATCTGATAAAAGCATCCGATGTACGCATGCCTCCCGGAGAGGATCAGAAAAGAAAGAAAGGATTATAACCACAATACGAGCGAACAAGATTCCTAAATTGATGTGAAAGGGGAGGGGGGAGGAGGAGGAGATGGAGAAAGGGCCGGCGGAGGTGGAAGAAGAAAGAGTCGAAACAGGGTGGACACAAAAAGTATTCTTGAGGAACCCCTGAGGGGAAGATCAAAGGTTTAAAACTGGTATGAGAGAGAGAGAGAGAGAGAGAGAGAGAGAGAGAGAGAGAGAGATGAGGTCAGAGGTGAGAGAATTTAGAGGTACAAAGGCAGGAGGTTGAAACGGCTTGAACAAGCTAGACGAAAGGGGGTCAAAAGGTGGGGAGAAATTGTAGGGTTGTGTATAGAGGAAGAAAAAAGGAAGAATGACGTTGTCTGAAGGAGAGAGCACGTGAACAGACAGACACAGCGCGCTTGCGCTCGTCATCTTTAAAGTTACATGAGGTGGAATAATGCTTATCAAGGTTCTACGCATGTTGGTCTTGATAAAAATACTGAGTGGCTAATCTCTCAACACCTGGTTTGCTAACATTCCCTAAATCTGAAAGTCGTGTCAGGTTTACAAGTGGATGTGATGCATATGAAAACGACGTTGCAATCTACTCGTAATTGAGTGGAGAAAGTCCACCTGTTAGGGTAAGCTTTTGCTCAGACACTAAAACACTACTTGATATCAGTTTTAACGGTAACATTCTACAGGTGTAAGTCGAGTTACTAAGCTCTATAATGTCTTCCATGGGGTTGAAAACTTTGTGCTCAGTTATAAGATAACAAATGAAATATATTAATTGATATGACTGCTATGAATGGCCTTGTATTTTGTGTCACAAATAATGTTTTCGCAAATATTTTGTTTCATCAGCAGTGACATGCCATAGTGATGCCTATGTCGAAAGTAAAAAAAAAAAGAATAGAAATAAACCAATATTATTTACTTGAGAGAAATGAAGAATTTAGCATTTCTTCCATGTCAGGTTAATTTCAAGGCTATTTCTCTGAGGCATGGAGCCCACGAATATGAATTTGCATCTTTAAAACAAATAAAATGTTGAGAAAAAGAGCTGTTGATGGCATAAGGACATGATAATTTAGGTAGAAAAAAAATTCAAAGTTTTGGTTTCGAAATATAATTCTAATCGCTCCCCCATTGGAATAGGGGCCATGACATGTTTAGATTTCAGAATGTGAAAATATTATGGAAATTGTCAGTAAACGAGTGAGTCTTCCAGGTTCAAGGTTCCAACCTGGACAAAGGTTTAATAAACCTTTTCTAGGATCTAATTACATGGAATAGTTGGATAAGTTTAATTGCAGAAAATTTGAATATGGAAATTCATATAAAAGAAAATGATTGTAGCAACGAATCCTGACACCGTGTTTTAAAAGTTACTTGAGGTTCCAGTCAACCAGAGAGAGAGAGAGAGAGAGAGAGAGAGAGAGAGAGAGAGAGAGAGAGGGGGATTCACCGATAAAGAATGTACATACACCCTCACCGGAAGCAATACTAATAGATACTGCCAATTGATAAACAAAAAGTAACCAAAGTACATTTTCTTTAGTCTTGAAAATTAAAACAAATTAATTACCTGCGAGCAAAGTAAATCAAATGAAGAAGAATAATAAATGTGTTCTATACCATAAAGAAAACATTGTAGAAATTAAACGGACATGGATAAAAACGAAAAGAAATCATTATCAATTCTTCATTTATGGACGCCACCGATAAAATAAGCTGATGGGTCTCTGTCACTCTCTCTCTTCTCTCTCTCTCTCTCTCTCTCTCTCTCTCTCCTCTCTCTCCTTATAAAGTCTGCCATGTGGTAGAGAACACTCACACACCTCTAAATCTTCGCTATGAAGTACACACAGACGCATCTACTTATAAGGTCACAAGCACACGTAACTTCATCCACCTGTTGGGAGCATCTAAAAAATTTCTCCCCAGAGATAGATACCCGGGGGAGGCGGATAGTTTGGGGGAGGTGGATAGTTTGGGGGAGGAAGAAAGGGTGGGGCTAATACAGCAGACGATTCCAGACAATGGTATGAGTGCATGTACACCCTTCTAGGTTCCCGGAAGTGGAAAGTTATATTTCATAGTACGTTTCAATTGAATGTTATAAATGTTATTGTTTCTATCAATTCCTTAGCATTTCAAACTTACGAAATCGTGTATTACTATGCCTCTGTTCCCATAAATAGTATCTAGAGATATTTTTCTACTTCCTGATAACAATAAACACACTTTAAGTCATTTGATGGTTAATTTGACAGGTAGGCTGTTAAACCAACAGATTATAATCATCCTCAGTTAGCTGGACAATTAGGGTTGTGGTAGGCTATTACAAACGTTCCTGCCTGGAAATCTATTGGACGGGAGTTCGAGCCCATGTTCAAATCTGATACTTTCTACAATCCTTGTGACCTAGGGATGCACGAGTTTGGGGGAGGCCTGTAGGCCTACCTGCTGAGTCCTCAGCAGCCATTGCCTGTCTCTCTCTGGTTGTATCCAAGGTCTACATATATAGACCTTGGTTGTATCTTGACGGAGAGGGGGCTCGGGCGCTGATCACATGTATATATGGTCAAACTTTAGAGCATTTCCTATCACTTGCTTCTGCCATTCATGAGCGACCTTTAAACCCTGATAACGGATGGACGGAATAGGTCACAGTAAGGTAACTTGTACGATAGTTAATGAAAGAAATAATAAAGGAACCAGGACACCTGACCTCAAATTTGACATGCAAGAAGAGAATGAACCAGCTACAAAGGAAAAGTTGCTGAACAAAACCAAAGACTGGAAGAAACACAAGGAACCACAAAGAGCACATACAGCGAATACCTCCACCAACCAAGCGTACGCTCGTCTGGATAAGTTGCATTTCAATACGGAATATCAACTTTTTGTTTTTCCTCAAAAGCTTTAGCGGAAATTCTTCATCAAATATTCGATATTTCTTGTATGTAGACAGACAGACATTCATTTGTCCAAGTAATGAGTCGCAATTTTTTTTTTATTATTCAAATACTTTTTGTCATTTACGGTAAAAGAATAACATCAAATTAAGATACGGCTCACTTCTTATGCAATGCATCTGAAAGGAAATGAGATAACAATATAATTTCCTTTTCGATAAACAGAGATTGATTCTTATAAAAAAGAAAAATTATGTTGACAACACCTTCGGGCTTTATACTTTCAAAAAAAAAAAAAAAAAAAAAAAAAGCACACACACACAAACGCAGGAAGTTCGGTGTCGTAGATTGATATCATTACGCTTCATAAAATCCTCAATTGGCTGTTAAGGATGTAATTTATTCCGTGGAATTAAGATTCTATGTTCTTCTTTCCCACCGTTATCTCTACACTAAGGGGTCGGTTGCCTGATGAGCCCTCTCCAATGCTTTCTATCAATGGCATCCTCTTCCACCAAAACTCCTCTCTATATTACTTTATCTTGCCATCTAATTCTCTGCCTCCCTCTCGATCCTCCCCCCCTAACATATACCTCCTGTCTGCATTTAAATTTTAGGATGATATTTTAGAAGAAATAAAAAAATAAGGGGATAGCCTTTTTGCTTCACTATACCAACATTAGCCACAACAAAAATCGGTTAAAAATCAACAAAGAGAGAGAGAGAGAGAGAGAGAGAGAGAGAGAGAGAGAGAGAGAGAGAGAGAGAGAGAGACAGGACTCCTAGAAGGGCGTACTCCTACTCCAAACTGTTGACCATAGTTGGTTACAGACGACGTCATCTCTGTTTAATCAGTACCTGGGCATCCGAAAATGGCAGAATCGCCTTCCAATGGCAGACCTTTTTCTCTGCCTTTAGTCCTTATCATTATTCGTCTCCTTAAGGACTTGAGTCAATCAAGAAGCCGCTAAGGTCTTCGAACTTTACATCTTCGTTTTTAATTTTAATTTCATTTAACTTAACCTTTTTTTATAAGTTTTCCTCGTGATCAAAATTTAGGAAGTTTAAAATTGTTTTTTATTGTTTTCCTCATAATCAAAATCTGGGAAAGTTAAAATTGGTCCAAAAACCTATTGTAAAAAATATCTAGACAAACTTTACCAGCCTGAATTTTTTTATTCGCTTTCCATTCTGGCTTACCGTCTCCTCTCCTAATTATGTCTTATCATCTAAAAATTTCTCCTGTTCCGAAGAAGTCTCGAAATCCCCGGAACCCACAACAAACTACAAAACCAGGACGACCTACCCAAGATGATTCATAACCTGATACGAAATCCTGTTCCTTTTTAAGAAGAGCATGAGGCCCTTGTTAGCACTATATATAGGGTCCCAAACCATTAGGGGGTAATGGTTCGTGGAATTTCATCATCTATTTTGACTTGTAAGTCATTGGGAATAATGATGTTAGTCTGGCATACTTGATGTAAGTCAATCCAAGGTACTGGATATACAAAAACAATAGAATACGTACTTGCAGTACTTTTTAACGTATTTAAAACAATATTGATGCATTCAGAAAAATTCAGGAAAGCATGAAAAATACTAAGAAAAAAGATTCTGTCGATTGATAAGTATGTCACAGGCATCATTTTTTTTTAGTTCGTTTCGTCAAATGATGGTACATTCCAGCCTTTCAAGAGACAGTGGATCACCGTCTTACGTTTATAGAAAAAAAAAATAATAATAAACACGGAATATAGCTGATATGTGATAGACAACCAATTTATTAAACTTAAAAGTAACTCGTAAAAACTCAATATCTACCAATTTCTTTATCGTCACTATAACAATTATCAGATCAATTAAAACGAACCGTTTATAAACACTTTCAAAGATGAACATTTGGGGTACAATCGACAAGGGCCAATATGGGTATTTGATCCCTTT
>NC_090743.1:77044210-77054210 GCF_036898095.1 Palaemon carinicauda | reverse complement strand
TGCCAGTTAAAGCTCTCTCTTTCTCTATTTCTCTAGGATGCCCAGCTGTCACGTCTTATATCTTTTGACTTTTCACCACATATATACAAGCATATAATATATATATAGAATATATATATATATATAAATATATATTATATATATATATATATATATATACATATATATACATATATATATATATACATATACTGTATGTATGTATATATATATATATATTATATATATATATATATATATATATATTTGCAGAGAGAGAGAGAGAGAGAGAGAGAGAGAGGAGAGAGAGAGAGAGAGAGAGAGAGAGAGAGAGAGAGCGAGAGAGAGAGAGAGATGCCCTTCTTTTGAATAATACATTATTCAATTGAATGATAAATCAGTGATGCCATTAGAGGCAGTTAGGTCATTCCAGGTGACATGCAGTTGCCTTATATCAGGTGGTGATCATAACAACACGGCTCTTAAGCTTCAGTATCAAGACCCTGAGTAGACTTCATTTCTTTCCAATAATATTATCAATAGAAAATGTCTTCCTTTTTCGAAAACTTACTTTACTTTTATTTTTGAACGGTGTTACTTATTCCGTAGAACTGGATATATTTACTTTGTATTATATATTTCTCTTCGGTAGACTACTCGCCGATTTTTATAATTACTCGCAGTAATAAAATAAAAATATCAATAATGCCAATAAATGTGTTTCCCTCTGAAACTGCCCGGATGGGTATTTTATAGAAATATATTTTGACTATACACAGATCCATCAACGTGTCTCTTCATAACTGGACAAGGATTGTTGATTCATCAGAATCCCTGAACCTGGTAACAGACTGATCAAGAGCTTAAAGAAAAGTCTGTGCGTGGAGAAATAGGGAGCTTGGCTACACAATATTTCCCAGTAGTCGAACTCAGCTCGAGTATGACATTATAAAACCAACCCAGGTCTACCAGGTGTCCCACAAGATACAGTTATCGATCAGACCAGTTCTGCTAATTATCGGAAAAGTGATACTCATGAGAACGGACAAAGCTCACTCGTAATCTTAGTTGTCTTGGGATTTTGGCCCATATATCCCGGCGCCGGGGAATGGGAGGCCATTCAGCTCAAAGATGCAGTTATAGGGAAAACACCTAGTCGTTGCACTTACGAAAAAAGGTTATGAGTTTGTGCAGGAAGATGTCGAGGCGGGAAAAGGTCCCAATTTGCAGAGGATTTTGGCGTTTCATCATCTCACAATCACGAAAAACAGAAACGCAATTTCCCAATACAGTAGAAAATAGAAGAGATATGAACACCATAGACACGCTATGGGTGATGCTGACTGGACCCTTTATAGGCTATTAATCACTATGCTAAATAGATCGGCTTGAAGGGCGTGTTAAGATTAAGAAAGGAAAGCTGTAAACTTGAATTAATTTCCATATTACGATGAACAAAGTAGCATTCAGGGTAGGCACGAAGGCTATTAAATTTTGACGGCTTGGGTACACTAGTACGTGCGTGTGTCTATATATATATATATATATATATATATATATATAAATAAATATATATATATATATATATATATATATATATTTATATACCATATATATATATATATATATATATATATATATTATATATATATACAGTATATATATATATATTATATATATATATATATATATATATCAATATATATATATATATATATATATATATATATACTGTATATATAATATATATATATATTTAAAGTGTACGTGTTGCATGACTAGACCCGCGGCTTAATCGCATCGCAAGTGTAACGTTCGGAATAAATTATCCTTATTATAAATCCTTAAAGAAATGGAGCGAATCATTGCAATGATTTTACGACCACTGAAGCATTGCACTTCATCGTTACGTTTGCATTTATAACTTACATCTAAAGAGATTTGAGAGAAATCAAATGAGAAATCAAATCACATTTCATGAGTTCTGGGGCTTACAGATTTCGTTTCATTCATGTCATTTGCATACTCTGAAATGGATGGCATTTATCTCGGCTTTAAGACGAAATTCGCGAGTCATTTGCGGTGATGTTGAAAAGGCCATAGTGAGGAAAATTGGTTTATTTCCAGTTGTATATCGCAGAGGTAAACGCTCGCATGTGTTGTTTTTTTTCCGTTAAGATGTTGAAAAGACCATATTGATTAAAACTTTTATTTCTAAGTTATGTAACCTAAATTTATTCAAAAGCATATGTTTTTTTTTCTTTCTTTTCTTTGTAGGAAGAAATCGCATTGCTGAAAATTTATTTATTCCAAGTTATATAACGTGGATTTAAACACTCGACTATGTATTCTTTCCCGTTACGCTGTAGAAAAAAAAAAAAAACATATTGCGGAGAACTAGTTTATTCCTGGTTATATAACTCAGACTCAAGCATTCACGTATGTGGTTACTCCCCAAAAACTTCTCTATTATGTATTAGCTTCATCAGGAAGGATGTTCTATTTCTTTTTATTTAAAGGTGTGTTCTCTTGAGCAAGGAAAACCCCTCCCTCTATGCGTGGATAAGGACACAACATAATTTTAAACATTTCCAAAAATATACACGAAACGAAATAATCGAGCCAAGGCCCGTTTGGGGCAAAAAGAACCAGCTAACCCTGAAACACCAAGGCGGATCTAGGAGCAACACTCCATCCCTATAAGAGGGACGCTCGAAAAGTGGATTTCCCATTTTTAGCGTCCTTGCCACGAACGACTATGAGTCTGATGATTTAAGATTAAGTAAATTCGTGAAAGCTGCGACCAGGATATTATTATTATTATTATTATTATTATTATTATTAGTTAAACTACAACCCTAGCTGGAAAAGCAGGATGCTATAAGCGTCCCCAATACGAAAAAAACAGCCCAGAGAAATAAGAAAATATATAAACTACAAGTAATGAATAAATATAAAATATCTTAAGAATAGTAACACTGAAATATTGATAAGTTATTATAAAATATGGACACTAATTATCTCCCCTATATAAAAAAGAGCAAGTCTCTCTCTCTCTCTCTCTCTCTCTCTCTCTCTCTCTTATACAGTATATATATATATATATATATTATATATATATTATTATATATATATATATATATATATATATATATATATATATATTACATATTTTTTTCCGGTCACCGCCAGACCGTATTTACTACTCCATCTCTCCCCGTCCCTCGGATAGGGGGAGAGTAGTCATACCCTGGGTGAGGCGGGGCACCCCGAGGACGTACACTGTGTGCGAGCATATCTATGTAAATATTTACCCGTCATTGTTGACGGGTCACGTACAGTAGGAATTTCATCATAATAGAATGTATAATTATAAAAAAAGCTACATCATCCTAATATAAAAATTTCTTTCCAAAGAGGACGGGAGAAGAGAGTTTAGTCTGTAGTGAAGTAAAGTGCCAAACAGGACGTGGAGTCCCACCTGCTATTCTGCGCTCGTCCTCCGCCCACAAGCGCCCAATTATGGACAGCCGACGCCTTAGAAGTGGCCTTTAAACGGCTAAGTCCACACGCCCGTTCCAGTCTGAATTAATATTACCTCATAACTACTTGTTACTATAGAGGTGGACGCCCACTGGATAAGACGAGATCTTAGATGGGATTAGAAATCGTTTAAAGGTCTACAGCCATATTCTATCTATAGTCTGGGTTATTCTTTCCACATTCTCCCTTTTTTCTGGTACATCTGACAACACTGAGATAACCAAAAAATTCTTCGCTCAAGAAATTAACTACACCACAGTAATTTTTCAGTGGCTACGTTCCTCTTGGTAAGGGTAGAGAGGCTCTTTAGCTATGACAAGCACCTCTTCAAGGAGAAGGACACTCCCTAAACAGGTCAAACCATTGTTCTCTAGTCTTGGGTAGTGCCATAACCTCTGTACTATGGCCTTGCGCGGTCTTGGTTAAATTTCTCTTGATTGATGGTAAAGTCAGGCACACTGTTCTATCTGTTTCCTTATTTCCTTTTCTCACTGGGCTGTTTTCACCGTTGGAGACCTTGGAATAATAGTATCCTACTTTTCAATAAACGTCGTGAGGTAATCTTTCTAAAGAGGATTTCAACTATCAATCAAAATAGTCGACACTAATAAACTTATGGGTTATTACTCTGAACAAAATTGTAATCAACTCTTAACTAAATATTCGATTCTCCCTTCACTGAAAGTTAACATTAACCATGATATAAAATTACATGATGCATTCTCAAGTAAATGAAGATAGAACTTGGCATTACATACCCTTAGATTCTTGGAATTTCTGGTTTTACGCTCATTTAATCCCACCATTTAAGACTTCATTACTATTGCTATTTCCTTAACCAAATTGTTCAGACTTTTCAACTGATGATGGAATAGGCTTTGGTAAACATTTAGCTTTCACTACACCTGTATGTGCGCGTGTTTGTGCACGCATATGCACGTGGTTGTCTTTGTTGACAAGGAAACGATTGAAATAGTTAAGGAATAACATTAACATTTCATCAACTGTAAAGCTTTTCTAAACGATTTTCAAACTTTAAATTAGAAAAGCATTCTGAAAGTGCAGACCTCCGCCATGGCAACTTCTTTCTCGCCCTTGACTTTTGACCTAGGACTTCCAAAATTCAATCATTTCCACGTCTCAACATAATAATTAATCCTTGAAAGTTTCACTACTCATTGAGTAAAATTGTGGCCAGGAGTTATTGACAAAAAGACAAAAGGGGCAAAAACATAACCTCCTCCAAACTTCGTTGGTAGAGGTAATAAATCATGTTTCAGTAGTCATTCTAAATCTCTAAAGGCTACCCTTAAAACTATCTCAGAATTAAGCCAAACCCCCTTGGATATCCCTGATTGGTCATTATTCTGTCAGCAAGTCCCATTGCAAACAGAGTCATTTCAATTCGCGAAAACCACCAGGAATAGTAGTAATAATAATAATAGCGATACTACAAGCTAAGCTCAACCTAGTTGGATAAATAGGATGTTACAAGCCATATGGCACCAACAGGAAAAAGTAGCCCAGTGAGGAAAGGAAATAAACTATATATATATATATATATAGTATATATATATATATATATATATATATATATATATATATATATATATATTATATATATATATATATATATATATATATATGAGAGGTAATGAATAAAAAATATGAAATATTTCAAGACCAGTAAACAAGGTTAATATATGAACTATTATGAGAGACTTGAGTCAACCTGTTCAGTATAAAAACATTTGCCGCATGTTTGAATTTATGATTCTCCCTTGTAGTAGCTTTTAGTACTTTAGAAATCTTTGTAAACATTATTACGAAGCCAACTTATTACAAAACGACAGCTGCTCGTCAACAATAGGCTATTCTAATTTATGAAAACATTATTTTTTTTTTCTGAAAGATTTTCTTATAGATTTCAATCTACTGTTATTTTGGCTAAAAGTTATGGTAACAGCAGTAAGATATGTGGACCTAGAAAAGCACTTTGGGAGTGCAGATCTCCACCACGGCAGTTTATTTCTCGAAACGAGCTTGCCTTTCCCAGAATCAATTTAGACCCCTAGGCATATTTGAAGTCTTTGTGACAGCAATGTGCGAACTTGGGGTCAACGTTAGGATTAATTCGAACGACCTCTTGCTTGACCTTGACCTTTGATCTTGAATTTTCAAAATTTAAAATTTTCCACGCCTCAACATAACAATTAATCTCTGAAAGTTTCACTACTCGATGAGTAAAATTGTGGCCAGGATTTTGTTCACAAACAAACAGACAAACAGTGACGAAAACAACCTCCTCCCAACTTTGTTGGCGGAGGTATATATACTCAAACACAGTTCACGAAATTCCAAAGATTGCCTTTAAAGGTTATCCTAAGTGTTGAGAATAAATATATATATATATATATATATATATATATATATATATATATATATATATATATATATATATATATAAAGAGAGAGAGAGAGAGAGAGAGAGAGAGAGAGGAGAGAGAGAGAGAGAGAGAGAGAGAGAGAGAGAGAGAGTGTGTGTGTGTCTGTATATAACTCATGGATGATCAAATTTAAAAGGATAGTACAAGTGATAATGGCAAGTTAACAAATTAACTTATAAGAAATTAAAGAAAAATTCAATGTGAATATATATACATATGTATACATATATGTGTGTATATATATACACATACATATATATATATATATATTATATATATATATATATATATATATATATATATATAGATCGATAGATAGAAATGTAAAAATACCCGACTTTTATAGTGGCCTCCATGAAGCCACAGCCCCACACTCTTACTTGGGCGCTTTCTTCAAGTGGTAACTACCTCTCACTCGAGGATCTACCACAGAAACAGGTGACTCACTGCTCTATATAGATGCAGACACATGCCGAGAGAGAGAGAGAGAGAGAGAGAGAGAGAGAGAGAGAGAGAGAGAGAGAGAGAGAGAGAGAGAGAATGAAAAAGAAGATTTGAAACTTTTTTAAGTTCATCTGCTCTCTCTCTCTCTCTCTCTCTCTCTCTCTCTCTCTCTCTCTCCTCTCTCTCTCTCTATATATATATATATATATATATATATATATATATATATATATGTGTGTGTGTGTGTGTGTGTGTGTGTAAGAGAAGAGAGAGATAATTAAATGATGTTCCACTCCAAGTGCAAAATTAAAAATTATAAAAACATAGCAGACCAAAAAACTACCAAGATATAAAATTTCGTTGAACACAGTAAATAAAGAATAGAAAAAATACATTACAACGAAAAGAATGGCATAATAAAAATTATTGCAAATTAGCGAGAAGGTAAAAAAAGAAAAGAAACGGAAGTGCAACAGATGATGGAGCACTTTGGAGTTTTGAGGTCATACAAACCAACAGGCAGAAAAGAAAACTTTCGTCGTCGTGTGATCTGTATTTACTGTACAGGAGAGGTGAAGGGGTGGAAACTGGGGGTTGGGAGCATTAGTTTCCAGAGGTCACAACCAAGAGGTTGATTGAGGTTTGGAGGCCGTAAACCGCCTCTAACCTCAAATGGAAATAGAGGGAAACGGGTGTAACGTTTGAGTCATTTGAGGTTACAGAGGAAAAAAAGGTCATTGCTCTGTTATTAAGGGGTTGACGTTTTGAAAGTAGGGTTTGATATGGGGTTAGAAGGCCGGCTTCATTTCCCCATAACTTGAGACTCCAAATTAGAGGAAAATATCCATCCTCTTTTACATGCGAAAATAGACAATGGAATTGGATAAGAAATATGTATATTTTTTTCGTAATATTCCATTTCTTAGTTAAAATATAACTGATGAATTTATTATTGCCGTGTTATTGATTGAAGGAAAGATAAAATTAAAGAGAAAACTTCGTGAAATGACATGAAATACTCTATTTCGTGACTAAAATACTTGAACACTTCAAGAATACCGAGATACTACCGCTTGAGGGTTATGGGGGCCTTTGACTAGCTAGACAACACTGCACTGGATCCTTCTCTCTGGTTACGGTTCATTTTCCCTTTGCCTACACATACACCGAATAGTTTATTACAAAACAATTCTTCTTCACCCAAGGGGGTTAACTAATGCACTGTAAATGTTCAGTGGCCACTTTCCTCTTGGTAAGGATAGAAAATATTCTTTAGCTATGGTAAGCAGCTCTTTCAGGAGAAGGACACTCCAAAATAAAACCATTGTTCTCTAGTCTTGGGTAGTGAAATAGCCTCTGTACCATGGTCTTCCACTATCTTGAATTAGAGTTCTCTTGCTTATGGGTACACTCGTGCAAACTATTCTATCTCATTTCTGTTCCTCTTGTTTTGTTAAAGTTTTTATGGATTATATAGGAAATATTTATTTTAATGTTGTTACTGTTCTTAAAATACTTTATTATTCCTCCTTTCCTTTCCTCACTGGGCTATTTTCCTTGTAGGAGCACCTGGGCTTATAGCATCTTACTTCTCCAACGAGGGTTGTAGCTCAGCAAATAATAATAATAATAATAATAATAATAATAATAATAATTGATATATTTGTCTGCTAACATTCCACAGATTTTTTAATCAACTTTTTATTATAGTTTTGTTCAAACAGAAGAACAAATACAGATTTAATTGAATGATGAAAATTTTAAAAAAAGAATTTCTACAATATTGCTCATCATTTATTAACAAAAACTTAAATAAGCAAATTCTCTCTCTCTCTCTCTCTCTCTCTCTCTCTCTCTCTCTCTCTCTCTCTCTCTCTCTCTCTCTCTCTCTCTCTCTCTCTCATCATCATCATCAAGCCGTTACTAGTCCACTGCAGAACAAAGGCCTCAGACATGTCCTTCCACATGCGTCTGTTTATGGGCTTTCTGTGCCTGTCCACACCCGCAAACTTCCTTATTTCATCGATCTATCGTATTCTCTTCCTTCCCCTCTTTCTTTTACAATCCATTGGCACCCAATTTATCATTCTTAATGTCCATCTACCACCTGTCATTCTCATTATATGGTAGCGCGTTATCCTACCATTCGCAAGTTAGGCAGATCGAATCCCGCCTGAGCTCAATGAAGCTTACAATGTTTAATAGGGAGGTTACTACTGTGGTTGGGCACCGCAATGGGGAGTTGTTGGACTCGTTTAGTTGAAGTTCTGCTGAGCATCTACAGATACACAGGTATATATATATTTATATATATATGTATAAATATATATATATATATATATATATATATATATATATATATGTACATACACACACACATATATATATATATACAATATATATATATATATATATATATATATATATATATATATATATATATATCACACGATGAAATCTTATACTGTAAGAGACTATAACATGATGAGGTAAATCCTAATAATATAATATTCCTTTTAAATCTGTCAAAAATATATATATATATCACCAACAAGAATGACCTTGCAAAATAGAACATTACGAGGGCTTTCTGGAAAACATTTCGGATACAAACCCCTTATGAATATAAGTATATATGGTAGAAATCCTACACATATAACTTTTTACATCATAAAGCCGTTTCTCCTAACAGGGGGTGGATCCAACCATGAAAGGGGGGAGGAGAGAGAGAGAGAGAGAGAGAGAGGAGAGAGAGAGAGAGAGAGAGATTAACTTTCTCCTTTTCACACTGATTTTTTAAGAAATTTCCTCATACTTTGGTTTGAGGCAAACTTAATTAAAGTATAAAACGCATAGATGAAAATGCAGTATGATAAGAACAAGGTGATTCATTATTCAAGTATCCCGAATTTCTGGGATTAT
Source organism: Palaemon carinicauda (assembly GCF_036898095.1). Taxonomy (NCBI): domain Eukaryota; kingdom Metazoa; phylum Arthropoda; class Malacostraca; order Decapoda; family Palaemonidae; genus Palaemon; species Palaemon carinicauda. The sequence goes on along the minus strand of NC_090743.1, from coordinate 77,044,875 downwards.
ATTAGATTCCTGACTATCGCCCACAAGTGCACCCAATTTCTTCTTGGGTCAAGAAAAACGATCAACATCCTTCTGAGATAACAGATGGATATATATATATATAATATATATATATATATATATATATATATATATATATATATATATTGTCTGTGTAAGTGTATGTGTTTGTTTAAAAATTCCTGCATAATGAAACTGATACTGGCATTTTGAATTTAAGATAAACTCTAAATTACGTATAACGCACGTTATGCATATACAAAATAAATTAACTTTTACTATTCATAAAAATACACAAAAAACATAATTCAAATTTGTATCTTAAGCAAACGAATAAGTTGCAATAATGCACTAAAACCAGTAGGAAATGACATTTGACCACTAATATTGACCAAGTTAACAATGTAAACAAATTGGATGAGTAGGATTGATTGAATGGAATCATATAAATAAACGGGGCCACGCCCTTTAAATAACGAGACACGATCACCTGACAAAAACAAGTTGGATACTTTTAAAGCCTCGACTTACCTCCATATCTAGGGGCGATGACGCGGTCTCAGGATCTGTGTCTGTCGGCGATGCCAGTGGGTAGACCCGAAAACAGAATTATTCTTGGGGAAAACATAAAAAATTGGCCGCCCCAGGACTCGCTTGAAAAGGCT
>NC_090743.1:77026710-77039210 GCF_036898095.1 Palaemon carinicauda | reverse complement strand
GTTTTTACGAAATTTCCACCACTGATAAATCTTAGGCCATGGACGACTCCAGTAACTTTGGAGATGATCCGGTACCGGATCCGGATTTACATTTTTTCGCAATTTTAGAATTACGTCAAAACAAATTGGATTTTCGGTAAACTTTAACATTGGATAGCTATTATTCATAGGAAGTAACCATGAACTTTTGGAGGTGATGAGGAACAAGATCCCGATTCTGGATCAACATTGCACTTTTCACCATCTACTGTACAGTCAGCATATGAAAAGTGGAGGCGATGTCAGTAGACTTTTGTTAAATGTTAGGATTAGTTACATATGCACACAGATGAATACTGTAGATAGAAGCACATACTGTAAATACTTAAAAAAAGGATTTCAAGAGAGAGAGAGAGAGAGAGAGAGAGAGAGAGAGAGAGAGAGAGAGAGAGAGAGAGAGAGAGAGAGAGATACAGGAAACTCATCTGCATATGATGAAATTATATGAATTTACAATAAAATTTATCGGTATTCCCGATGATCTTTCTTTATTGCCAAATCGGCCAAAGGACTGAAGCGTTCACCTACCAAGATCGAAACAACTTTCCTTGAAAGCAGAGACATCGTTTCGTTAATGCAGTGTACGAGACTTGTCAAAAATGACAGTTATATATTTAGATAGATATACACACATACACACATATATACACCAGGGTATGATTACTCCCTCTCCCTCTACCCAAGGGACGGGGAGAGACCGACTACCTGTAAGTCTGGCAATGCCGTTGGGTGTGCCCGGATATATTATATATATATATATATATATATATATATATATATATATATATATATATATATATATATATATATATATATATATATATATATATATATCAGACATTTGCTCTTTATTACACATTATGAGAGATTGTTGTTTTCCTGCTTTGCACAGTGCTCTTCCTTGCAATAGTAAATTTTATTTATCCAAAAAGACGATAATAAAAAAAAATTAAATAATAATAATGATAATAATAATAAAAATTTGATGTCCGTGTTTTGTTCACAAAATCGGTGAAAACAATTCTCTAAAAGAGATGAACAGTTCTTAAGGAAAATCTGTCATTTCCGAGTAGTATGCTCCTCTGGCAAAGGAAATATTGATCATGCCAAAGAAAACCACCAGAGAGAGAGAGAGAGAGAGAGAGAGAGAGAGAGAGAGAGAGAGAGAGAGAGAGAGAGACTGGGAGGTTGGGTTTGGGTGGAAGTATTTACATATTCAAAGGCATAGTAATTTTCTTCTCTACAATTCCAGTAATAGAAAAGCTAACCTTTTAACCTACCTCAGGGTAGACGAGACTTTCAGGGACCAATTGGATAAAAAAGAAACGACCGATGAATGACATGAAAGAAGATAGTATAAGCTGTCAATGCTATTGCCATTTCATCACCAAGTTTTACATATGATTTAAAAGCAAAACTACTGTTTTCATGTTTAAATTATATTATAAAATAATATTAAAGAAAATTGCCAAGAAACTGGGCATGCATCCTTTATCGGTATATAAAAAGATGGGCCATTATTTACATACTAGTGTACGCGAACTTACAAAAATGACAGCTAATGATTTAGATACATACACACACGCATCCCCCTCACCAGGGTTTGACTACTCCCCTTCCCCCTACCCGAGGGACAGGAAGAGCTCTGCATGAACGGAATTTTGTATATATATATATATATATATATATATATATATATATATATATATATATATATATATATATATAATTATATATATATATATATATATATATAATATATATATATTATATGTGTGTGTGTGTGAGTATATATATAGGTACAGTATAGATAGATATATATATATATATATATATATATATAAATTATATATATATATATATAACAAAATACTTGCTCTTTATTATATAGGGGAGATGATTTAAACTTAAAATTTATTAAAATTCAATCTACTGATGATTAATAAAGGGAGCATTGTGAGATTCCTTTTCTGTTGTAAAATTTAGCTGTTTGAATCCTGAGTTAGTATTGGAGTTAACTCCATCAAGAGTCAGTATTAGAGTCAACTCCATCAACAATTGAAATCAATGAAATAACGAATAAAGCTGGATACGTCCTGACTTCCTAAACGCATATCTTCTGCTTTTTCTCTATCTACATAAAACAAGTTTTGGACTATGAACCAATGGGAAACAGGAAGAGGCAGATATTTGTTTGTATTGGTTTGAAATCTCAACCCGGATGATGGTACAATTTCTTGTTATCACCATCTAGCGTAAGTTGAAATTATTCTCCGTATCAGATTCAATCATATGAAATATCCACGACTTATGGAAAATAAGATGATAAAAGAAGACTTCAGTAGAGACTTTTGGCCACTAAAAATATGAATAGAGTTGCTAATATGAGTTTAACTATCGTAAAATAAACCATGAATATGTAATTGAATACCACCTACGCGAGAACTTGACTGCAATTTAAATGTTTATAAAAGTAGCTTGAATCTATAAGAAATCAGCTGTCGAAAATTGTAGGTGGATTCTTTATCTTAATTTTCGACTGAAAGTTAAGAAAAATCTACGGATTTCAACTTAGATTTACACACTCCAACACTCTTTTTCTCTCTCACCACACACACAATCATTTACACATACGCACACAATCACATACACACAACTGAGAGATGGAAAGACTTAATTTCTGAATGCAAGAAAAGGGCGTGAAAAAATGGGCACCAACTCATACAGCTATGCCGCTATGATGTCATACCAAGATGTTGGGCATGTCTGAGAAACATTTGCGGCATAGGGCCTACTCCTCCACTCTCCATAGCTCCATCCTCTTTGGAGCGATTTCGACTTGATATTTGAAGGATGGGGAGAGAGAGCCTTGGGCATAAACTAAACCCCCTCCGTATAGTTCCATAGTCTAAGGCCGAAAATCGTATGCAAGAGCATAGGCCCCAAAGGTGAGGGGCTAAAATGAACTCTGTCGCTCGGTAGGAAAGATCCAAACTTGCCTAACATACTTATTTTTCCCACCTAGGCCTCTCAAGACACATGAGAAGGAAAATCATCTTTAATGCGGGAGTTCATACAGGTTGTTTTTAAATCCTTTCACAAGAACTTCTTAACCCTACATGCCTCAGGTCACAAGGCGGAGTCAAACGTGAGGTTTCGAAGACATACGAAGGGAGAAAGATAGACGGTTCTTGAGAGAGAGAGAGAGAGAGAGAGAGAGAGAGAGAGAGAGAGAGAGAGAGAGAGAATAATTACTAAATATAATACACTTTCATAGAGCTGTTGAACATGTACACAGGTGTTCAAATATCATTTATTTCCTTAGGAAAGTGTGATTTCTGCTGTGATAAGAGGCCATAAAAATTCATATTTTTCTGAAAATCTCTGTTTACAAAATGGAAATTTCAATATCTTTTGAGATGGAATAATGAAAGACAGAGAAATTGTGGAAGTGTGTTAAGTTGAAGAACATAAAAACGATTCTTCAGTTACCTCCAGAGTGTATGATGTTTGCTAATGACACAATAATACTTAGCGATAGTAAAGAGAATTTACAGGTTGGTGAAAGATTACGAGAAAGTGGTAAATTAAGTATTAGAATATATCCATGCATGTGACTTAACATGTTGAAAAAATGGATGCAGCAGTATTGTATTTATAGTATCTGAGATAATGTACTTACAAAGGTATTTGGGGCCGGGGAGGCCCCTCAAAGTATAGCTAAGGAAGATCTTGTTTGGCAAGATGGAGGAAAGTAGGCGGGAACGCAGGAAAAGAAGAAGGCTAAAAAGTTTGTTTTGTACATGTTTGATCATCAAGGGATGGCCAACAAATGTAGGTATTAAGAATTGTCTGCTGAAGCGTGTGTGTATACATATGTATGTACGTGTGTATACATATATATATATATATATATATATATATATATATATATATATACATACATATATACATACATAAGTATACGCATATATGTATATATATATATATATATATATATATATATATATATATATATATATGTATATATAAATTCCTACACAGCCATTAGCGGTACCGTTAAGGATGATAGCAGAAAAAGAAGACTCCTAAAATATTTCAGCCAATTCTGTGCTTGCTTCAAAGAAGAAGAAAAAAGGCAATGGGATTATCAAAACTATCATTTAATGTTTCAAAAAACAATATTTGCGGAATAATATATTAAAGCCAAAGAAAGGGAAAGAAAGGAAACATATGCCAGAAATGATGATGAAAAAGAGAGAGAGAGAGAGAGAGAGAGAGAGAGAGAGAGAGAGAGAGAATGAATAATATGCCTTTCATTATGGAATAGCGCTGACCTTGGTTATAGGATTTTAAACGTCAGACATCCCCTTTGCTAACCACTCCTCCAACCCTCCAGAGAGAGAGAGAGAGGAGAGAGAGAGAGAGAGAGAGAGAGAGAGAGAGAGAGAGAGAGAGAGAGACCCTTCTTTGGAAATGATTGATAACGTTAAGCAGTCTCGAAATTATTTGAAACTTTTCATGCCAGAGAGCAAGAGGTATAGTAGAAGGAATTATTATTTGGAGAAAACATTTCATATTTTCCAGATGCAGAACAAAGAAAATATCTAATGTATGAGCAATGTATAGAGAGTTCTTTCTGCCTAAAAGGGACGCAATTGCATTTAGGTAAATCGTTTAGCATTATGAATCATTATTTTAGATCTCCCCTAAAGGCTACAAAGATTCTTTTACAGGGAAAATGATTTTGCGAATTACAAGGGATTTATTTTCCTCGTCTCGTGTCTAAAATATATCCACAACAATAAGTGGGACAATTAGAGAAAGGATTCATTTCATTTGCCGGAAGACATATCAATTAAGGATTTATACAGTAAAAACTTTATCTGTTAATTATATTTACTGCTTTATTTGGTTATAATAAGAGCGTCGGTGAATGTCGACTTATGAAAATAACTGGTAAGATGGTTAATTAGATAAACAATCGGATGAAATGTCGACATCAGCGTTTAATCGATTTTATGAAATTTCTTATAAGAGAGAGAGAGAGAGAGAGAGAGAGAGAGAGAGAGAGAGAGAGAGAGAGAGAGAGAGAGAGAGAGAGAGAGAGATGCTGCTTTCTCTGACTGACATTCTCCAAGGACATTAATACTCGTTTTAAATCTCAGCAGGATTTAATATTTCAAAACAATGTCTTTAATAGTCCTTCATAACGCATATAACTTTTCATTCAGGTGCGTATAGATGTAAGCATTTTTAAAACTTTCTCTTGCCCTCTCTTGAGCGGAGATTTAGCAGTTAGGCCTTAAGTCTACTTGAAAGGCTGTGTCGGGCCCTTAGTAACATACACCTCTGTATTTCTCAGGGTGATTTTTACGACAATTTTGAAGCAATTTCTACGCGGGGGATAATACCCTCCTCTTTAATTGCCCTCTCTCATTTCACAATCTTAAAAATGATTATCATTTCACAATCTTAAAAATAATTATCATATCACAATCTTAAAAATAATTATACATTTGGCATTCGTTTATCAAGCCTGATAAACTTTTCATTTTCATTTTGCAACTTGCGCCCAAATATCGTGTTGGCATATATTGGTGTTGATATGCTATTTATAAGCATACTAGTGTACGCGACTCGTGAATAACGACGGATAATATTTGGATGGATATGCACACACACGCACATGCACCCCACTCACCAGGGTATGGCAATCCCTCTACTTACTAAGAGACGGGGAAAGCTGGGAGTGATCGGGTATAATATATTATATATTATATTATATATTATATATATATATATATATGTATATATATATATATATATATATATATATATATATATATATATATATATATATATATATATATATCAATTATCATCTTCATCATAATCTCCTCCTACGCCTACTGACGCAAAGGGCTCGGTTAGATTTCGCCAGCCGTCTTTATCCTGAGCTTATAATTCAATACTTTTTTCCATTCATCATCTCCTACTTCGCGCTTTCTAGTCCCCAGTCATCTAGGCCTTGGTCTTCCAACTCTTCTAGTGCCCTTGTGGAGCAAAGATGAACGTTTGGTGAACTAATCTCTTTTAGGGAGTGCGATGAGCATCCACAAACCATCTCCATCTACCCCTAATCATGATCTCATCCACATAAGGTACTCGAGTAATCTCTCTTCTAGTTTCACTTCTAATCCTGTCCAGCCATATAATTCCCTATATCCTTCTGAGGGCTTTGTCCTCAAATCTCCTAAATCTATTGGAGATTGTTTCATTGTCATACTATGACATGCTATGATTTCCAAATTTTACTTGACCTAGCCATTGTCTGATTAGCTTTTGTCAATCTTTCACTAAACTCCAATTCTATATATATATATATATATATATATATAATATATTTTATATATATATATATATATATATATATATATATATATATATATATATAGTCACACTTTGTGTTTATTATATAGGAGAGATTGACCCGGGTCCGAAAAATCGTGTTATCATATTCGGATATTTATATGCCCTTCATAAGTTCATTATTCTATTTTCCCTATTCATTTATTCAAATCAATCCCAAAAACATTTATACTTACCTGTACTATTGAAACAGAATGAGGAAACAGCTCTCTCTCTCTCTCTCTCTCTCTCTCTCTCTCTCTCTCTCTCTCTCTCTCTTTAATGCGTTCACTTTTAAGCTATCACGTCATGGGAGAACGCTCTATGGGCCAATAAACTGAACGCAATTCTCTCAACAATGAAACAGGAAACGTTCCATGTCGCTGATTACTTGTTTTTACCTGGTGTATATAATAACAGTATACTGAGGGAAGAGAGATATTGTGTTCTTTTACCATAAAACCAGCATACACAAACATACACCATCGCAGTCATGTACTGTATATACATTCATGTATGTATGTATGTATATGTATATATAAATATATATATATAATATATTATATATATATATATATATATTTTTTTTTTTTTTAATGCGTATATATTGTATATAATATATATAACAGTAAATGTGTATGAATTCCTCTCCAACTTTTTACCAAGTATATTTGAGGTAATGTTTATTCAATAATTCAAGAAAACGTTGAGATGAGCTCATCTATGTACGGACAACAGTGACTAATTTCTAGAAACTTGATATGTCAATGCCTTATAGGTGTAATTGGTTAATCAATATTATAATCATGATAAAAATTATACTTGAAAACAAGCAGTGTCGCAAATTTGTTTTGAAATAAGGATATCTCCAAATTTAATGTTATTTGGATAAAAACCATAAGAAAAACTTGAAACCTACCAAAATATAGCCATTTCTCTTTCTTTTGGGGTTGTGGTGGCCCATGTGGTAACGTTCCTGACTGGAGATCGCCAGACTGGGATTCGAGTCCCACCGAATCTCGTTAGTTCATTTGGTCACTGCAACCTCACCATCCTTGTGAGCTAAGGAGGGGGAGGTGACTTGGCGAGCCTACAAGTCTATCTGCTGAGTCATCAGCAGCTATTGCCTGGCCCTCCTTAGTCCTAGCTCGGGTGGAGAGGGGGCTTGAGCTCTAATCATATGTAGCAATCTCTAAGGCATTGTCCTGCTTGATAGGGCAATGTCACTGTCCCTTGCCTCTACCATTCATGAGCAGCTTTTAAACCTTTTAACAAGAATCTCCACAACTTCAAGTATATAGTTTTTTTTGTATAGATATAAACAATAAAGGATTGTTACTTGAATTCCAACAATGTATCGTAATTTCTTTTCGAAATAAGTATCTCTACGACTCCAGATATTTGTTACTTTGAGATAAAAATCCAAAAGAGAACTTTGGCTCCGAGATCCAACCTGAAAGAACAGCGAGTGAACAGAGAAATCGGAACAAAGACTTGGTTGGTGGGCTGCCTTGTACGAATTCATTATTGTGTTCTTCAAGATTCATCTTTTATTGATTATAAATATTCAAAACCTTTTTATCTATACGTGCATACTTTCATGAGTGTGATGTATGCAGGTTGCATATGCAACCGTTTACCATTAAGGTTGTAAATATCTAAAAGTAAATGGGTTTTAGTATTGTTTTTAAAACTAATAATACGATGAGTATATAAACGATAAACCATTATTTGATACTTCTGTGGATATTCTATTTTGATATTAAATATCGATATACAAGGAAATAAATAAACATGCACAGGTACGCAGGCGGGCGCGCACAGACACATACACACACACATATGTGTGTGTGTATATATATATATATATATATATAGTATATATATATATATATATGAGAGAGAGAGAGAGAGAGAGAGAGAGAGAGAGAGAGAGAGAGAGAGAGAGAGAGAGAGAGAGAGAGAGAGAGAGAGAGGTAAATATGCATTATGCAATCAAGCAAGTATTTGTTAATGAACATCCTGAACATATGAGCTAATAGGATGAATGACTGAATGGTTTGCTCTTTGTGACTTCCTTTGTTGTCTTTAAGAGTCAAGTACATCTCTCCTATACGAATTACGCAGTATAAACCCTAGTGATAAAGAGATGATAACGTTAAATGTGAATTACGTTTCCCCCCGTTGCTACTTTTCCCTAATTTCATTCATTAAATTTCACTTCAAGTGGAAAGCAATTATGCCAAATCTACAGTCGTTTTCAGCTTCGAGTGAAACTTGATGAATGAAAGTGACGAAAAGTGGCAGTGCCGGGAATCTACTCCGCCTTTCATGAAATTCTGGACTACCCTTATATCTGTAGGCGTTTCTCATGGATATGATCTCAGACTTTCCCATTATTTTAAAGACTGGCTTCCAGTGCTCAGCCTTGCCCTTCTGGGTTTCCCCATCATGAAAAATATATATTACATCTAGTGGATTCAGGTTTACCTTCAACCACTTGTCAACAATTAGATATAATGCATTGTATAAAATTCTTCTGATTACATCATTCCTATCTTGAATGAAGACTTATATTTTTTCATATTTTATATAGAAATAGACAAAAGCGGAAACAAATAAATCAATGAAAAATACTTCAAATGTATGATAATTCAAAGCACAAAACGTGAACATCGAAAATCATCTAGAAAGTATTGCAAATTCATTCAAATAATTTATAGCTCGATACTTCATTAGGTAACTAGGATTCATTAAGAAATTTACAAGGAAATCTACATCATGTAAACCAATAAATCAATTTATATCTATAGAATCTGACCCCCAAAGAAATATTCTGATTTATATGCGCACCTTCGCTTCCTTACCAAGGTATGTGCTAAAAGATGCGCACTAAGACGCATGCGTCGAAGCGAACACACAAACAGACCATCCATGTGAGAGAAGCGAAGGTCAGTGATCCAGGATGCTGATGAGAGAGAGAGAGAGAGAGAGAGAGAGAGAGAGAGAGAGAGAGAGAGAGAGAGAGAGAGAGAGAGAGAGAGAATCCTATAGCAGGGAGGTAACACCTAAACATGCACATGTTTACAGCACCAGTTTTGGGCAAGTTTCCGTAGTCGAAGCCGATTCACATTCCTATGTAGAGGTGATGTGTGCATATTTCAGTATGTTCTTTCTCTGTCCCGTAGGAAGTTACAAGTAAAATTTCATGGCAATTAATATTTGAGTAAACCATGAAAAATGGTCATCATGAAAGCTATATATATATATATATATATATATATATATATATTATATATATATATATATATATATATATATGTGTGTGTGTGTATATGTATATATATATATATATATATATATATATATATATATATATATATGTGTGTGTGTGTGTGTGTGTGTGTGTGTGAGTGCGTGTGTGATTCTCATAAGCCAACAAGTTCAAACAGTCCAGAAATATCATATGGCCAAAAGTGACGTAATTTTACCCGGAGTAAATATCACACACCTTTCGGGGCTCGTAAATATTTTCAAAGGAAAGAAAATATGTAAATTATTTTGATAATTCATATATATATATATATATATATATATATATATATATATATACATGTATATATATATGTATATATATATATATATATATATATATATATATATATATATAAAATATATATATATATATATATATATATATATATATATATATATATATATATATACATACACACATACATACATACATATATATATATATATATTTATATATATATATATATATATATAATATATATATATATATATATATTATATATATATATATATATATATATATATATACATGCATATACTCATAACTAAAAAACAAGGATATCTTAACTGACACCTAAGGGTTCATAAACAGATCTTCAACCCATCTAAAAATGCTGAGCTACTCACTTCTCTCAAGCAACAAGGCCACGGCTTCAAGAATATTATATCCCTTCCATTATAACACATAATGTACCCTCTGCTGCCATATATATAAATCCCTATAACTATGCAAATATGTAGTTGTATCAAAAAAAGGTTTTTGCCGTGATATAGGCTTCTAATGAGTTAGCGTCTAAACTTTCTAAATCCCTCTATTATTAATGGCCGTTCCTTCAATGCTCACAAGTCCACCTTGCAACACCTCACCAAACCTAAGGTCAATTTCAATGTTGAGACTTTTTCTTTTTCTGCCATTTAATTTGTCTGGTTCTTGTCTTCAGAAATAGCCTAGTCATGGAATGGATCTGACTACATTTATGTATTTGAGCTATACAGTTTGTAAGGGTTTGTCCCAGGATGAAATTAGAGCCAAACACAACACGAGCTTTACTCAGTGGAGGCAAGTATTGCCATACCATGACGTCATCGCCTACCTCGTACTCTTGTTACCATTTGCCAGATCCTTTTATATGATGCCCCTCAAATGGTCTTTGCTCCACTGTGGCTCTCTTTGCTCACAATTAAAATTTCATTGCTCCTTATTTCTGGCAAGAGGTACATACATGTGATTCACACACCATCCGTGTGAGTCATTATTAAAGTATCATTATTACCTATAATTTATAGCACGTCCCTCAAATGAGGTGGGGTAGGTGACGTCGTCATAGATTGGCAATTCTTGCCTCCACTGAGTGAGCTTGGGCTAGGATTGGCTCTGTTTCGATCCAGGACAAACCTCTCCAGATTGGACAGATTGAAGCGATTGACAAAAAGAATGAAGAAAGGGAGCAGAAAAGAAGAAAGTGAGCAAGAATGGAAGTAAAGTTAAATGATTTAAGCAAGTGCAGCTATAGGCCGAAGGAACGCTGCAAAAACCCTTGGGCAATGCCTACAGTGCACCGCTGGAGGTGTACTGACGCCACAACCCCACATTCCGTCAAGGGAGAAGACACACCAGTCATTCATAACTTATTTTTCTGACGTCACATACTAAAAATTACTCTGCTGGGACTTGTTTAACTTTGAAGAAAAACGTTTAATCTTCATGAACGTCACAAATCTTTATATATATATATATATATATATATATATATATATATATATATATATATATATATATATATATATATATATATATATATATGTATATATAAAGTAAGTATCCAGTCAGATGTTCTCATCAAAATAATGATAAAATTGAGTAACCTAATTCTGTGGCAATGTCAAGTATGGTTCCAGTTTCTTACGCCCGAAACTGTTTAGTTATTCACAGGTCGAAAAGTACTCTTTCCTTTTTTCAGTTATACATAACCTGGTGCCAGGGACAGGGACCACCTTTCGGTAATTCTTTTTTTTAATCGTACATGTTTTTTTGCGCGAGTTTCTTTATTTTCAAACAAATAAAGAATAACCAAAATATAATCTGATCGGTAGTGATAGAAAATTTACTCTGTTCAATAGCCTCTAATCGAACAAAAACCTCTCAAGTTCTAATTAATTGTAATTTTCTTAATCATGGCAGGAATTTTCAGCCCAATAGTCAAATACTAGCACAAACTTACAAACAGCTTAAGAAGTTTACTGAAAAGAAGTAGCGTTGATGAAAAATATATAAAAAAAATAAAACCAAGTTAAAGAGCTGAATGTGCAACCATGCAAACGCTCTAACTAGAAAAGACACCAGTTCCAATATATTTCGTTTTTTAAAATAAATCCAAAAAACTACCACTGAAAAAGGCATTAGCAGGATGGCCACAAACATCACGGTAATTCAGAGGCAGTTGGTTATTATATATATCAGACTTTTGCGAAATAAAAGTAAATTTATATCACATAACCTCCTCTTCTTACCAAATTTGATATATATTTATAAAGTAAAACTGAAATCGAAACTCACGAACAGATACTAGTTAAGAGTACCACAACATTGTCTCTAAAAATCTACTATTATAATAACAGAACTTGCATCTACTTGCGATCAAAGCTGTAATGTCTCTTTTCTGTCAGAAAATCCTTATATAGAAAACTCACACCAAGAGGAAAATCCCTACATAAATTATTCTCACAAATTATCA
>NC_090743.1:77001710-77016710 GCF_036898095.1 Palaemon carinicauda | reverse complement strand
TGGAGTCAAAATAATAAAAGAAAATATAAAAAAAAAGCTAACAATAAAAATAGGAAGAGCACATAACAAAAGAGATATAGAGGAAAAATTATTTAAAAGGAAGATCAATCAACATGGGATACACAGACGAAGAAAAAATGAGGGAAAAACATGCAAAAGAAATGAAAAGGAATTTAGAGAAACCATACAAATAGAACAGCAAGACAATTTATTTTAGTTATATTAAATTCTTTCTTAGAAGAAAGTTGCTATATCAAATAAATGGTTTCATTTCTTTATTAGAATTAGGTTGACGTATTTAATTAATGAAAGGTAATAGCTTAAGTACAATTATAATACACTTAATTACGGGCATATTATGCAATTAGCTTATGAATTAACTAATATAAAAATTTGCATTATCGAAATAATCCTACATCATATAACCTATGATGATGATGATGATGATGATGAGAGAGAGAGAGAGAGAGAGAGAGAGAGAGAGAGAGAGAGAGAGAGAGAGAGAGAGAGAGAGAGAGAGAGGTTTTAGTAGAAACCTAAGGGAAAGGAGAATTCTGTCCATTTTGGAAGACATTGAATAGAGTCAATAGACGAATGAAATGTAACTTACTTAACACAACTAAAAATGATAATTTTGAGGGTACTGCAAAACTAAAACATAACCGCTACCGGTCCAGACAAATCTCTACCTACAAACATTCCGACTGATGAAATGCTGAAGAGAACAACATTCATGGATCTGGCAAAAGTAAATAGCTCGCTGATTTTTTTCCCAACAGGATGTGTTTGGAGGTCATGTTCGAAGTCACAAAGTTTACTGACTTCGTTTGCACACCTGGTTAGAAAATCATTTACAAAATATAACAAATTTTGAATCCTAGTTTCATCAATTGGTAAAAAAAGATCTCTATGCATATCTATACCTAACGCATAACCCTTGTAAAAAGTTTCACTGAGGGGGAGACGTATTGTTATACAGCGAGAAGGAAGAAAGAACTCTCGATCGGAGGAGGGATAATAAATGAGACTTGGATATATATATATATATATATATATATATATATATATATATATATATATATATATATATATGTACATATATATATATATATATATATATATATATATATATATATATATATATATATATATATATATACACACACATTGTTAGTGAGTAAGTAATTCACGTTATTCAGCTGACATTAATAAACAGAGAGAGAGAGAGAGAGAGAGAGAGAGAGAGAGAGAGAGAGAGAGAGAGAGAGAGAGAGAGAGAGAGAGAATTTAACAATGCATGTCTCTTAAAAGACTTTTCCTACCTTCCTTTTCTTCTTCTCCCTCTTCTTCGCAATTACAAACGGTTGCAAAATAAATTTTACGCTAATTCTTATTTGCTGGTGGCTTTGCATAGAGTGGAGGAACTGATTTACGATTCGTTAAACATGGATAAAACATGACCTTTCCCGTCATTTGTTTTAATAACAGCACACGTTCATGAATATTTACTCGCATAATTACTCGAAGATTGACCAAATGATTCGAGGAAGAAATATCTTATCATGAACTGGGTGAAAGAAATGCAAGGAATAGAAATTGATGGAGAAAGGGGACTCAAGTGGTAGGCCCTGTTATACAGTAGGAGTAACAAGGTTGGAAGAAGATATTTTATTAGGGATATGAATATTACGAAAATTTTTATGTAAAAAATATACCACAACGGAAGACGACTTGACACGTTCCTTTCTATTAAAAAAAAAAAAAAAAAAAAAAAAAATATATATATATATATATATATATATATATATATATATATATATATATATATATATATATATATATATATATATTATAAGTAAAGAAGATAAAAGTGGATTTATGGAATTTGGGATATATAACTTGGCGTTGGGGCCGGTTAGACCATTCAGTCCCAGAGTACCAAGACACTTAAGTAATGCCTACAGAGACAGCGTAAGGAATGAAAAAGCAACTGTGCTAATGAATAAAAAGATAAAAACCTAGGGCTGACCAAATGCTTATTTCAATACATCAAGCGTATAAGTAAACGCTATTTTACTCGGTTAATTGATGAGGTCCGAGAAAATACAAATCATATGCTACGAAGCTTAAACATGATTGGCACAGAGGGCGTCGCCTCCTGGTTATATTCCTCTGCTGGCTGAGAAATCTACCTTCGATTTAGCTTTATTATTTCTACGTCATTGGTTATACTCTTTGTACACTCAAGCAGAAGTAGGATGAGTGGTGGGAATATACACAAAGTTGTTACTGAAAACCGTTTTTTTCTTATTGAACTTAAAAAAAACTATGCATTTATCTTCGTCACAAAATATAGCAATTATCTGTACTAGACAACAAAGGTTTAAAGGCTCCTCATGAATGGCAGAGGCAAGGGACAGGTCACTGTCCCAGACTTCTACACACAGGAAAATGCCCCAGAGACTGACCATATACTGTATACTGTACATTTGATCAGAGCCAAAGCCCTTCTCTACCCAATCTAGGCCCAGCTAATGGCTGCTGATGACTCGGCAGGTAGCCTTATAGGCTCCCCCAAACGAGGATGGTGAGGTTGCAGACACTGAGCGGGTCTCAAACTCCCGTCTAGGAGATTTCCAGGCAGGAACGTTACCAATAGGCTACAATAACCATTAGACATTAATAACAAGGTTCAATGATACCGAAAAATGATACACGTAGGCGAGAAGCTCTCTTTTGAACATGACCAGAAAGACAAATTCAGTGAAGGAACGGAAAAAAAAAACTTTTATCCATATCTCAGGACTTGAGTATATTTAGCATTGTCCATGATCCAGATTTTACAGAACAGAAAAAATACCGTCTTTATGAAAAAAACCAAGCTCCAATAAATGTAGCATAAGAATATATCAATTAAGGCTTTCCCGTAAACCGATAACTCATTAGGAATAACCATAAATAAATGTAAGTTCCCATGCAGAACCCATCTGCGCCTACTTCATAAATCTAGTCTAAGAACTGCACTGCAAGGCACAGTGCAATTAACACGGCTCATTTGCAGTTGTAGTTATGGTCTTCCTAGTCATTAATTTTCCCTAACTGGCCTTTAAACAATAGTAATGACTATTGCAATGAACTTTTCTTTATTAAAATCCAGGCTAATTTGCACGTGTAACTGCTACTTGTTTTAAATATTAGTGCTGCCTTTCCTGAACAAATACAGCTGTTATATGTCTGCTGTCCTAAAAAATACAACTGTTATATATCTGTCTTTCCTGAGCAAATACAGCTCTTATATGTTGGCCTTTCCTGAACAAATATAGCTGTTATATGTCTGCTGTCCTGAAAAATACAACTGTTATATGTCTGTCTTTTGTGAACAAATACAGCTCTTATATGTCTGCCTTTCCTGAACAAATAAAGCTCTTATATGCCATTGTTTCCTGAACAATTACAACTCTTATATGTCTGCATTCCCTGAACAAATACAACTCTCATATGTCTGCTGTCCTGAAAAATACAACTGTTATATGTCTGTCGCTCCTGAGCAAATACAGCTCTTATATATATGCCTTTCCTGAACAAATACAGCTCTTATATGTGTGCCTATCCTGAACAAATACAGCTCTTGTATGTCTGCCTTCCCTAAACAAATAAAGACCCTATATGTCTGGCTTCACTGAACAAATACAGCTCTTATATGTCTGGCTTCCTTTAACAAATGCAGCTCTTATATGTCTGGCTTTCCTGAACAAATAATGCTCTTATATGTCTGCCTTTAATGAACAAATATAGCTCTTATATGTCTACCTTTCCTGAAGAAATACAGCTCTTATATGTCTGGCTTTCCTGAATAAATGCAGCTCTTATATTTCTGCCTTTCCTAAACAAATACAGGTCTTATATGTCTACCTTTCCTGAACAAATACAGCTCTTATATGTCTGCCTTTCCTGAACAAATACGCCTCTTATATGCCTGGTTTTCTTGTACAAATACACTATTTATATGTCGACCTTCCATGAACAAATACAGCTCTTATATGTCTGGCTTTACTGAGCAAATACAGCTCTTTTATGTGTGCCTTTCCTAAACAAATAAAGCTCTTATATGTCTGTCTCCCCATAATAAATATAGCTCTTATATGTCTGGTTTCTCTAAACAAATACAGCTCTTATATGTCTGGCTTTCCTGTACAAATACAGCTCTCGTGTCTGGCTTTCCTGGACAAATGCAGCTCTTATATTTCTGCCTTTCCTAAACAAATACAGCTCTTATATGTTTACCTTTCCTAAACAAATACAGCTCTTATATGTCTGCCTTTCCTGAACAAATACACCTATTATATGCCTAGTTTTCCTGTACAAATACAGCTTTTATATGTCTGCCTTCTATGAATAAATACAGCTCTTTTATGTGTGCCTTTCCTGATCAAATACAAATCTTATATGTCAGCCTTTCTTGAACAAATACAGCTCTTATATGCCTGCCTTTCCTGAACATATAAAGCGCTTATATGTCTGCCTTTCCTGAACAAATACAGTTCTTATATGTCTGGCGTTCCTGAACAAATAAAGCTCTTATATATATGTGTAACTTTTTCCTTTGTGGACCACAGCCCTATGGTAGACCTACCCCTGTGAAAAATCATATACAGATGTCAACACAGGATGAAGAACGTGAAATGATAAAAGATGGGTTTCTGTGTTGAGGCTAAAAAGGGGAGGTGAGAGAGAGCCGTTCTCCAGAGAAAATAAAGCTGGTGTTTCTTAGCTCAAAAGGTCGAGGTTTGGGTGTCAAGCTGATATTTTGAGCCGTGACTTAGGAAACCTATTGTATACCCACAAAATATTACCAAAGAATCCCATTGGGGGTTTTACCAAAATTTAAGAAAATTCTATACTGAAATTGAGTATATGTTTCTAAGAATTTCAAATGATCAAACAGTCTCAAGTGGAAGAGGATGCCTTTGATAGTAGGCATAGGAGCGGACTCATCGGGCAACTGACTCCTTAACGTAGGGATAATGGTGGGAAAGAAGAAGCAGTAGTCTCGACAAACAATGCACAAGGATGGTGAAGAGAAGGAAATATCTTACATCAGGCCTTTCACAGAAGGCATTGGAGAGGGCGAGTCAGGTAACCGATTCCTTAATGTAGAGATGACGGTGGAAAAGAAGAAGCAGTCTCAAAAAGCAATGCACAAGAATGGTTAAGAGAAGTAAATATCTCAGATCAACAGAGAATAATTGCGTATAGTAGATGAAAAGGATTAATTATTCGAAAAAAAACCAAATTTTATAAAACCTAAAGAAAGATTTGAAGAATACTCATTATGGAACACAGCTATTGGGTAGAAGATTTTTGAGGCCAAGGTAACATGGGGATGAACCTACAAGGGGCATTTTGTTTTTCAGAAATAACATGTCTAGGGTTAAAGTTCTCTTGCTTGAGGGTACACTCCGGAATACTTGCTTGAGGGTACACTCCGGAATACTATTCTATCTTATTTCGCTTCCACTTGTTCTGTTAAAGTTTTTATAATCTATATAGGAAATATTTATCTTAAAGTTGTTACTGTTCTTAGAATATTTTAATTTTCCTTGTTTCCTTTCCTCAATGGGCTATTTTCCCTGTTGGAGCCTCTGGGCTTATAGCATCCTGCTTTTCCAACTAGGGTTGTAGCTTAACAAGTAATAATAATAATAATAAAAATAATAATAATAATAATAATAATAACAACAACGGATTCAGCAAGCCCAGATCTGCATTCAGGAGATGGAATTGATGCAAAGAGAGTAGCATCATCTGCATATGCAAGGAGCTTATTTTCTAGGCCAAACACATGTCATGTACAAATAGTATGAAAAGTAATGGGCTAAGAACACTACCCTAAGGAACTTCAGATATCACATTCCTACACTCACTATGGTGTCCATCAACAACAAATCTTTGCGATCGTTTACTTAAAAATTCAATAATGCTGCTAAGGAAAGACCCACCCACAGCAAACTGTTTGACTTTGAAAACAAGGGCCTTATGATTAACACGGTCAAATGCAGCGCTAAAATCAAGGTCAATCACACGAATTCCTGACCAAAATCTAGTGATTTCTGTCCACCATTGGTGATTGTAAGAAGGGCATCACATGCTCCAAGGCCTTTATGATAGCCAAATTGAAAACTACGGAGTAGATGATTACCTTCAGCAAAACTTATTTAGATGTTTTGCCAAAAGACGTTAAAAAGGTTTGGATAATATGAGGTTATAGATGTTTGGCGGTAATTAGCTAAAAGAACCTCTTCTTGCTAACTTGTGCAAAATAAAAAATAACTTTGGAGCTTAGAAATCTGCAGGCTTTATAAAAAAAAAACATAGGAAGAAAATGCTATTTGAGTCTACACCTCCATAAGCATCAAGGTCCATCCAAAGAGTTTTAATTTCACGAGATCGAAAAGCTACACTAGTTTATTTAGCTTCAGGAAAACAGGAATAAGAAAGATCAAGTTCCTTATTACTCTGCTTACTATCATACACATCAGCCGTAATTATTATTATTATTACTAGCCAAGCTACAACGCTAATTGGAAAATCAAGATGTTATAAAGGGCTCCAATAGGGAAAAATAGCCCAGTAAGGAAAGGAAATAAGGAAATAAATAAATGATGAGAACAAGTTAACAATAAATCATTCTAAAACAGTAACAATGTCAAAACAGATATGTCCTATATAAACTATTAGTAACGTCAGTTGCCTTTTCATTTGGACAGTGAGTAACAGAGCCATCTGGTTTAAGTAAAGGATGAACTGTTGCGTCTATACCACAGAGTGCAGATTTAAAAGTAGGCCACCACTTATGTTCCTGGGTTGTACTAGAAAGGGTTTCTTTTATGGTTAGATTGTATTCCTTTTCAGTTGAAGTGTAAAATATCTGGGTAAAAGCTCTAAGCTGTGTGTAGTTACTTCGAGTAAAATCTGATCTGTTACCCTTCCAAAGATGATAGGCCTCCTGCTTCTCCAAGCAAGCCTTTCTACAATCATCAGTGAACCAGGGTTTGTCTTTCACTCGGTACCTTAACACACGAGAAGAGATACGCCTATCAATTATGTTGACTAGATTCTGTCATGGGTAGATACAAACTTTTGAAGGGATATGTTATTAAAAGACAAAAATATCTATTATCAAAGTGTGAGCAGCGAGACGAGATTCGACTACATATTGTTTGGTGAAACCTGTCATCGCTTCACTCTTGTCAACATTTTGGAAGTAAACCGAGCCTCGACGAAGCAATAAGGGGACTGTCCTGTTTTGACCAAGATATCATCTCCTTAATCAGTGGAGTCAGCATATTTTGAGAAACCGAGCATGAGGGATATCCTTGTTTATGAAATATGTCATCATGGGTGGACATGTGCTGTCCTTTTGTTACGACTTAACACGTGGTGCAAATTTCATTAAAAATTTGTTCTAGAAGCTTCCATGGCATGATCAAAGTAGGCGTGTTTGAGGAGGCCAATCGAGATGCAGAATTGTCAAATAAACGCCTTATATGGAAATGACGACTGCCCACTGTGATTTTGTCCGCCTATACACGGGTATATAAACTTCAAGAAGATATCGTCAAGAGAGATAAGACAGGACATAATACAAGAGAGGTACTATGTCCGAAGCAGATGAGAGCCAAGTCCTAACGAGATAAGAAGTAGAGAAGACCAGAGGTCTGATAGGGCCAGTTTCCAATCTTCCCTTCAGACGACAAATGCCTATCTCCAAAATCCTGTTATGTCTGAGAAGAGACAAGGTGAAGCAGCCAGCCCTCCCTGCTTGTGACGAGAAGTAGCCAACACTGCCTGCAACTTGGCCTTAGTTCAACACTATCATCGAATTCTTGGAGAACACTTCTGATATCCCATCTTGATGCAACCCTTTCTAACGTCTTCGAATCCAAAGTCATCGTGCCAGTTTCATCTGAACTTCAGCTGCCCTTATGCCACGTTTTCAAACCTGAAGACTCCGTACCAGTAATGTCTCAGCAGCTGCAGAAAACTATTCCTTAAGTATTTCTACCTTACTGATTGTTCCCCCTTTCTATAAATGTTTTGATTGATCTGATTTGTCAGTTAAAGTAACCGAAGAGGTAACATTGATTTTCTTTATAAGTTTGTGAATAAACATGTGCTTTTTTATGAGTTAATTTTTATATCCATCCCCCATGTTCTATATGTTTGTTGTCGTACAATTTTAGTTTAAATATTAAAAGACCCTGTAACGATTTTAAGATCGTAACCCATTCTCATTCAAAGGAACAACAGGAGCAATACTACTATACAATTGTGACCAATTCAAGCCCAAAGGTTCACCCAAAGTGCCATTCCAGTCTGCTTGAGATTTCATATAAATCTTCCATGAGTATGACACATCATGACAGGCTGCTCAGTCTTCACTACTAATGAAATCAATGTCCCAACTGAAGAACCAAATTTACTTGTTATAACGGCAGGGAAGTCAGTGTAAAGGTCCATGCAGTTACCAGACCTGTGAGCAGCTTCACTTATGACTTGCTCACATTCTGATTCAGAGGAAAAGTCTAAAGCTCTTAAGCCACGGCATTCTGTGGGAGAAAGGAATTTAACCACTCCCTATGGTGAACATTGAAATCAACAACAAAATCAAAAAAGGCCTTTCTATCATCTTATATCTTGGCCATAATGCTAAGAAATTCGAAGATATAATCATCGATGTCTGAATTCCGGTATATCGAACACAAATAGAAGTTGTTATGCCTGCCACAAACTTCTATTACCTGAATCTCATGACATCCACATTCATAGCAAGGCTGTGAGAAGAGTATTCAGTCTTAACACACACCACCATTCTCTTCCCTAGGAGTGGCAACAACACCATTATTGGAATCGACTAGGATCTGCTGAACATGTTTAAAGTCTTCGTTTATTTCTGGCCGACATTAAAGTAGGATTAAATACTTGGAATATGTATAGATTACATACACACACGTGTTTTTTATATACTGTATGTGTGTATATTTTATATATACATGTATATATTTAATCATATATATAATATACATATACAGTATATATATATATATATATATATATATATATATATATATATATATATAAACACAAAACTAAACACACATATATATAAATATATATATATATATATATATATATATATATATATATATATATAGTATATATATACATACATACAAAAAACACACATATATGGAGTGTATAGATACAAAAATACATATATACAGTATATATACATATATATATGTATATACATATATATACACACAGATATATATATATATATATATATATATATATATATATATATATATATATATATATATATATATGTATGTATATACTGTGTATATATATGTATATATATATATATATATATATATATATATATATATACATATATATAGTCATAATTATAGGACTTCCTCGATAGAACAAATATATCGCTAATATAACTTTAATATCTATCTACCAAAAAAAAAAAAACCCTAGAAAATATATAAATCTCCAAAATAACAAATAGGCACAACCTACAAAAAACTTTGAGGAAACCCACACAATCAAGATCTAAATTTTGCAAATCTAAAGGAATTACAATATTTTCACCATCTATGAAAACGTCGTAAAAAAACTGGATATTACTAATGTCATTTAACTGCAACCACCATAATAATACTTGTTGAAAATATATATGTAATGCAAAGGAGAGGAAATTGAAGTGTATTTAAAATGTGAGAAAATAGGAAATAATTAAATTAAGAGAAAAGGATATGTATAAGTAGACACGTTTTCATAGATGATAATAATAATAATAATAATAATAATAATAATAATAATAATAATAATAATAATAATAATAATAATAAAATGAGCAATTAGTACTGAACCTCGAGATGTCTAACTTATATTCAAGTAAAGCCTAAATCCCTAAGAAGAGAGAGAGAGAGAGAGAGAGAGAGAGAGAGAGAGAGAGAGAGAGAGAGAGAGAGAGAGAGAGAGAGAGAGAGAGAGAGAGGTTTCGCGGGCATTAAGTTCGCCGAATTTATTTTCCGCTAAATTAGGCGCCAAACTGCCGACGCAAAAGGTAAAGATGGAGTTAAGATCTATAGCCGTTTGAAACACAGCCAATCTAGCATCTTTAATGAGGGTTAAACCCCTTATGTAATGAAATACAATACTTGATCTGGCTGCCCGAGAAGGTATTAAGGAGATTTTGGACACCATATAAGAAGGATTATGGCTCATCGTTGATCAGACGTAAAAAAGAAAAAAAAAGAAAAAAAAGAATAAAAAGAAAAAAAGAAAAAAAAGTATGAACAACTACTCAAATTACCATATCTAACCGGACCTTTAATGTTGTTTATTTTTTTTTTTGTTAATTTAATGTTAATATCAACCATTTTTTTTTTTCTTTATTCTATTTCCCGCTCTCCAAATAACGATGTTGACTTATGTGGATTATTGCAAATATGTTTTAAAAAATTGTTTTATGTGAATATTATCTCAATTTGAATAACAAATATTAAGCCAAATTAAAACAATTTATTCATATCCAAACGGATTTCACATTTCTTAAATCATCAAAAAATATCAACATCTAATACTGAGGAGGACCTTAAAATAACATCAACTAATGAAACTATGAAAATAATAACCTCTCCTCTCACCTAAGTCTTGAGATCTAGGGAATGATATCAAAAGCAAACATGTGGCTCATCAGTCCATACATAATTCAGTAAATTATTAATGATTAATTTCTTCCATTATTCTATTATTAACCTTTTTACTACCTGAAGGACAACTTCATTATACAATGGTTAATCATTTTACCTATTTCATCTTTTTTTATCAATTCAATGTCTCCGCATTCCTTCCACCCATCTATTTTTTTTTCTTTTTACACAGCGCAATTAGTTAACTTCAAAAAGATTTCGTCCTTCTTACATTTCATTTACATTCAACATACATATTTCACTTCCTTAAAGGAAATTTGGTTCAACAATCCCCTATAAAATTTCATCCTTGGAGTCACAGATAATTCATGTCCCTTATATACAGTGTATATACACATAAACGCACATGCATATGTATATGTGTGTATATATAAGTGTATGTATGTATATACATTGCACCTAATAGCAATAGCCCTTGAAGGTGGTAACTCGGGCATGTGTTAACCATCCGAGTCTCAACATACATTTTGGGATGAGATGGCTAGCTAGCTTTATGCAACTTTTCACCATGGTTGCTGGCCACAAATGCGATTCACAGCTAAGTATTTAATTCACCATTTAATTCAGGAAAGACAATTGATTTTGATGGGATTGGTGTTAAACAAATTCTCCTGGGACCATTGTTGTTTGTAATACATAACTGGAACCTATAACACATTAGAATATTTTATACACAAATATACATACGCGCGAGCACGCGCGCGAGCACACACACACACCCACCCACCCACACACACACACACACACACACACACACACACATATATATATATATATATATATATATGTATATATATATATATATATATATATATATATATATATATATATATATATATATATATATATATATACTTTACGTAGGGTTGAATGAATCCATAATCACGAGGTAACGGTAATAGTAGTGACAATATCGTTATACAAGTAACCATCAATCACAGATAGAATCACAAATAGAATAATTTTAAAATAGTTTTATCATTATGAACTAATGATAAAAAAAATATTCTGGATCATAATTATTTTATTACAAAAATGGTTACTTGCAAATAGCCATCGATCCCATGTATCACTCTTGGTAAGCCCATGATGTGATAATTGTTATCCCGAATAATGTTTCTGAACAAAATTCATCATACAATTAAAAAGATTCAGGATATCATTAGCATCTATTAGTATCTATATTTTGCAAATCCTGCGCACAGACCCATACAAAAAAATGAATAACATCAGTACGGGTGTAAATAAAAGCCAAAAATGTTAATAAAATAATAATAATAATAATAATAATAATAATAATAATAATAATAATAATATAATTATCATTATTATTAATATTATTATCATTACTACTACCTAAGCTACATCCCTCGTTGGAAAATTAAGATTATATAAGCCCAAAGGTTTCAACAAGGAAAAATAGCCCATTGAGGAAAGGAAATAAATGAATAAGCAAACTACAAGAGAAGTAATGAGCAATTGATTTAAATAATTTACGCAATAAACAAAGTAAAATAATTTACGCAGCCCATTTCAAAAGCGAACTCTATTTACGACGCTCCACCCATCGTTCTTAACGAGCAAAAGCTCTTTTAATCCACTTAATAAACAGAAAGAAAATAAGACAAAATGATCCACTTGAAGATGATGCTGGCGAGTGGCAGATGAAAGACAACCAGCTGTTTCTACGACAGCTTGTAACAGTAAACCTCACTTGGATGCTGCACGCTTTAAGTGAACATTTTCAGTCGAATCATATCAGTGCCGATTACTCTATGCCTTTTTTATATATTCTTTTAAATCTTCGTTCGTGAACACAGGACTTCAGTCTACCAATACGTGTGGGATTTATATCTAATTGTGTTCCTTTTTATTTTCTTTCCTCGTCTGTTTTAATCATCGGTATTAAATACAACGTTTATCCAAGTAGGGCAATGGATATGGAAAACTGACTTCACGTTTAAAACTATCAAGAAATCTTAAAACAGAAAAAGCAATGCAGGTTTTTTTACAAACACACCATACTAAAATTTCGTGGAAACTCCGTCATTTAAAAAATTAACTAAACATGGTTTGTCTTAATTTTTAGGAAATTTGGAGAATATTTTACTTTCACAAATTTCTCTATTTAACAAGTTAAGGGATTACCATACCACACGAAACTGCTAATAAGAATAGAAAAATGGTTGCAATTATGGCATAAGATATTCAACTAAAAAAAAATAATAGACAACACTTGTAAGTTTCATTTTCATCGTTGAAGGAGTCCATCCATATTAGGAAGGCGATGAAATTGACTACGCGGACCAGACTGCTAATAGCACGACATATCTTAAGGAGTTATTTTAAATGGCCACATCTTCTTTACAGTGTTTACCTCGAGGGGAATTTAGTGTAAATATATGCTGTAAGGGAGAAAAAGAGTATAGTTTAATACTAAAATCGTCCTTTTGTGTATGCAAGTGATTATAAATTCTTGGATTTCATTTCCATATCTTAAATGAAACTTGGGAGTGGAGAATATACTATTTTCCATGCAACCTTTTGTATTCGAGTTTAATTGGGGTCCTTTCATACTTTTTTCTATATATATATATATATATATATACTGTATATATATATATATATATATACACACACACACACATATATATATATATATATATATATATATATGTATGTATTTATTTATATTTATATATGTGTGTATATATACATTATATATATACATATATATATTGTATATATTGGGATCCCTTAACATGGTGAAAGGGTCTGTGTACCAACATGATCACCAAAACTGCACTAGTCAGGGACAC
Organism: Palaemon carinicauda; assembly: GCF_036898095.1. Classification (NCBI taxonomy): domain Eukaryota; kingdom Metazoa; phylum Arthropoda; class Malacostraca; order Decapoda; family Palaemonidae; genus Palaemon; species Palaemon carinicauda. The sequence continues at coordinate 77,003,101 of NC_090743.1, read as the reverse complement.
CCACACTAGGTTGGTTTGCTGTGAGCGATCAAACTCCAGACACCACCAATACGCAGTTGACCAGGGTAGCGATGAAAACTGGCCAAACTCCACACATGAATAAGTACATGTCTGAGACCTTTGTCCTCCAGTACACTAGAAACAGCTGTATTTGTGTTGCTGTATATAATATACATACATACATACATACATACCAAAACGTACAAAACGAAGAGGTCCTGATCCCTATGAATATAAATGGCAAACTAAACTATGAATTTTTCTAATCTAATAATTGTCTTTTTTTTTTAAAAACCAGTTTATAACTAACAGATAAACCGATTCCTTTAGAGTTCTCTTTGATCCCAAAATATCAGATTGATTTTAAATCTATTCTTCACAGTAGGGAAGCTGTTGTAAGATTTTATTCATTATATATATATATATATATATATATATATATATATATATATATATATATATATATATATATATATATATATATATACATATTTATATATATGTATATATATATATATATATATATATATATATATATATATATATATACACAATATATATAAACTTTGGTACAAATACGAGACAATCTGATTGCCATGTTAGAAAGTCAGGTAATTTTGGATAATGAACCTATATTTTAATGAAATTCATCTCGACTATCAATTTGCTTTTTTTTTATATATATATATAAAAAAGATTAAACAATGGATAAATTGACTATTCTCTAATATGCTTATTAAAATGAGGACTGAAAATAAAACATTAAAAAAGGAAATGTTTAGTATGAACTAAGAAAAATAAAATCCAACGGAGATACTCCTAATTAGGGTTTCTTTCCCGGGATCTCGACCTTTTCCGAGAGCAATCCCGGGATTTTTCCCATTGTGCCGGGATTTCCTGGGACAAACTTATGGAAATTGAAATTGAATGGTGGTGCTTTTACTAGTAGTAGTGGTAGTAGTAGTAGTTGAAGTAGTAGTAATAGTGTTACTACCGGTAGTAGTAGTAGTTGGTGTTGAGGATTATGTTGTTCTAATGATGATATGACACAATGACGTGTGAGAGAGAGAGAGAGAGAGAGAGAGAGATTATCCCATTGTGCGTCTCTCTCTCTCTCTCTCTCTCTCTCTCTCTCTCTCTCTCTCTCTCTCTCTCTCTAGCAAAATTATTCTTACAAATTTCAAAAGGAACTGTCAGATGGTTAATTACTAAGTTGAAAATCACAAAAAATTTCGTAATCGATATTACCTAAAAACCATGTCCTTAATTTTACTTATAGTGATATAAAATCACGTTTTTCATTTTGTTATATGATCAACTGCAAAAGACATTCATTTTAGTTTTGTAAAATCCGAAAAATATATATAATTAAATATAATCAAAAATTGTTT
>NC_090743.1:76964210-76991710 GCF_036898095.1 Palaemon carinicauda | reverse complement strand
GAGTCACACTACTTTAAATGGACAGGAATAAAACAAGTTTTCGAGATAGTTTGAAAGGGGGAAATACATTATGGTGTGGCAGTGATGCCTTCCATGGCCAAATATAAACTATAGAGCAAGTGGTGTGACTCATGGTGACCAATGCACTGACACGGACGGACATGAGATAGGTGGACGATGGGTAGGGACATGATCCGGTGTTTTTGCTAAGTAAGGGGGGGGGGGGGATTTCTATTATCCTTTTCAATCTATTATTATATTCTTTAATATTGTGGTTTTTACTATTATCATTACTATCTGTTTTTATGATCTGCCAAAATTCTAAAATAAGCATGAACTAATTTTGGAATATAGACATTTTTTCTTTATTATTATTATTATTATTATTATTATTATTATTATTATTATTATTATCATTATTATCATTACAATACAAAAGTTTGTGAATTCGGAATATAATTTGACTATAGACATAAAAAAGAATCTTTATTTTCTAGATGTTCAATGTTTCCTGCATTGGTTTGCTAATAATAGGAATTGTGATATTGCAATACAAGATGAAAAACAGACGCTGCCCTTTGCTTTTAAATAATAGTTTGAATATAAGTGAGTTCTCTCTCTCTCTCTCTCTCTCTCTCTCTCTCTCTCTCTCTCTCAGAAGTTAAAGATTAACTGACTGATTTCAGTGGTCTGGCGCTACACAACGAGGAGAGAGAGAGAGAGAGAGAGAGAGAGAGAGAGAGAGAGAACCTGTAATCAATTAATTTCATTCGTAAATGGAAAGAGTTAAATTGTAAAGGTAGAAAGTGTTAAGTAGACATACATTTAAATTCCTCCAATTACAACCACACACGCCTTTTCCCCTGGCCACATTCTCAATATTGAAGACCCCACCGATGACAAGGTTGGTTATGATGGCACTTTTGATGAGAATGGATTTTTCCCAGTCTGATTTCCGGATTTTAGTCTTTTGGACTTGTGTTGTCTTATTCTCTAAATCAATAATCATCTTCCCTATATAAAATTTAGGAAATAACAAGTGTCTGGCTATATATAATATATATATATATATATATATGTGCGTGTGTGTATATATGTATATATATACAGTATATATATATATATATATATATATATTTCCTGTCACGCCTGAGCGTCAACCACTCGGATACGACAATCTCCCACAAACTGCCCCAAATGCCGTGTTGCAGTAAGAAAATGGGGAGGGGGTGGGGGGTGTGAAGTGATGAATCTGTGTGTATATGTGTGTATCAAAATATTTAGTTGTCGTTTTTGGTGAGTCGCGTACTATGGTGTCACTAGAGAAAGGACTAAGTGTGCATGAGTGTGCACAACTGAGGAAGTTAGAATATTTTTTTTCCTGGGGGATCTGGCTTTTTGAGAAACTGATAAATTAAGATATTAGGAGAGGAGTTGGTATTATAATTACTGTCATGATACGGAGGCCTTATAATTTGAATATTTTGATAGCTCAGTTCAGTGACCTCATACATCTTAGTACTTGGACTTAAGCCTAAAATTGTAAAGACCAATACAATCTAATCTAATATGTCTATATTCTGTCCTTGTCATTCCTCCACTACTCTAACCTATGAAATTATATTTTGTTGAGGCTAAAATTGCAGTTGATGGTTTATAAGGATAGTTTTGGGCGACAAAGAGTACTCTCTCTATCTAATAAAATTACACTTTCACTAAAATTACTGTTTTCACTATTTCAAAATCTTTCAACATATGACATATCGTTTAAGCTTTATGATCCATCTTATTTAGACTGTATATTGTTATACATGTCATTTTTATTGTAACGAAAGAAAGGAAATCTGCTTCTGTATCTTTTATAAAATTCCACAAAATCGATGGTGACACCAATTCTGAAAAAAAAATATGCTACAATTTGAATTAAGTGTGTTAGAGTTAAAAATACACACAGACACAGACACAACCACATATATATTTATGTATAAATACACACATATACATTATATATATACATATATATATATATATATATATACATACATAAACCATTAGGTCATGTTAGCACGCATATACAGATATATACACACAGACACACCCCACCCACACACCACACTTATATATATATATATATATATGTGTGTGGAGAGAGAGAGAGAGAGAGAGAGAGAGAGATTATATATATATAGAGAGAGAGAGAGAGAGAGAGAGACACACACACATATATATATATATGTGTAATATATATATATATATATATATAAATAAAAAGACAACGTCTCAGTGGCGTCCAAAAATCGAAAACAGCTTCTTCTCGTCCATACTGTCCTGCAGATAGTTTTCAGGATAACAGCATAAATACATTTACTTTTCTCCATTTATTGTTTGGTATCGACACGTGTTTCGGATCACTTCGTGACCCTTCTTCAGGACTTACATTAAGCTTTGGAATTACACTTTAATATAAAGGTTATGGTGGTGAAAATTTGATAAAAAAATATTGGAAAATTCGGAAAACATTCAAAAAAATTGATAAAGGAAAAGTTTAGATTCTTTGAAATATAAATACGAAAATATAGCCTTTATACTAAAGTGTAGTTCTAAAACTCAATCTAGTCCTGAAGAAGGGTCGCTAAGTGACCTGAAACACGTGTTGACAACAAACGGTAAACGGATAAAAGTAATTGTATTTCTGTTGTTATCAGGACGATCTGTCAGAGGAGAAGCTTCTTCGATTTTTGGACACCCTCTGAGACGTTGTCTAGTCATTATAACCGTAAGGCACTGTAATATGCGCAAGTACCACACACACACACACACACACACCTACAACACACACACACACACTATATATATATATATATATATATTTCAACAAACGTTTATCCCTCGTCTATTTGGAAGCGTGAAGTATTCGAAAAATTTCCTTTTTTTTTCCCTTTGTTTGAGAGAGCTTTTTCCATGTCATACGTCGTTACATTTTTACTCCCGTTACTTTTATTATCCAAATAAATGTTCCATTTTCGATGGAAATATTTTAACGATGGCATTTTGCGTTCTGATTTTGACAGAGAGAGAGGAGAGAGAGGAGAGAGAGAGAGAGAGAGAGAGAGAGAACAATGAATAGATGAGAATAATGACCAAGAAAAATCTTCTTCATACTTGGAATTCTTTCTTGACTAGAAAGAGATACAAAAGAAAATGGCAGTGACAATAAAAGAAAGGTTACTTACGAATAGCATAAGCAAGGGGCAGTGACAATGCCCTAGAGACTGCAAAAATACCTCTCCACTTAAGCTAGGACCAGGGAAGGCCACGCAAGGACTAATGACTCAGCACGTAGGCCCCTTATATCACCATCCGTAACTCACAATGATGGCGAGGTTGCAAACACTACAAGAACCTGTCGAGCTTGAGCGGTTTCGAACTCGAGTCCAGCATATCGCCAAGCAAGTACATTTCCAATAGGCTACCATTATGTTACACATACTAGTAGAAATGAATGAAATTGCTTATGTTGAAATAGAACCAAAAAGCAGCAAAATTAGGATACAGAAAATTGTATAAATAAAAGGCAAAATATGTTTCAAAAAGGCAAAACAGAGATAAAAAACTATCTCAGTAAATAAAATAAACGTATATGTTATGACGCAACGTGATACGCACGGAGAAATGGATGACGCAATACAACCTCAACTGGAATGACACACGCACACGAGGACTGGACATTGACGTAGCTCTTATGTCATCATTATTACAAAGTTATAGTTAAGATTTGAAAGAACTTTTAGACTAGTCTTTAAGACGTTGACCTTAACAGTAAAGTAATAAGACCTTTGCCTTTACGCTTACCTTATATATATATATATATATGTATATATATATATATACATATATATATACAGTATATATATATATATATATATATAAAACCACACTTGCTTTATTATTCCAGAGGGAGAGAGAGAGAGAGAGAGGAGAGAGAGAGGGGGGGGGGGGATTTGGCTGCGGTTTCACCCGCATCTAGAGTAACCAACAATTGCATCATTCGCGTCAAGAGATGTCCACCACACGCCCTACATACACAAAAAAATGTATTATGCGTCTCATGTGTCATATTACATGATATACGGATGATATTACGTGTCAAATCACGTCAGTACAATGCCTTTCCTTTGTATTGAGTATTCTCTTTTATTTCACTGACCCGTGGATGTGAGTCACGCAGAGAGAGAGAGAGAGAGAGAGAGAGAGAGTAATAGCTTACACCACTTCCACAATGGCATTAAATAACAACTGACTTAACAATGAAATTATGATATTATTATTATTCATTATTATTATTATTATTATTATTATTATTATTATTATTAACATAGCTACACTTGAAACATTGCCAAACAACCTTTTTATATTCGTCAAACTCAGCTTGACGTAAATTCCTTTTCAATCGATCTTTAATGTTCCTAGACTCATTCTTTGTCCTACCCTTTCTGCACACCCCCGCATTTTCATCTTTGTCTCAGTTAGTGCTAAAACAGCCACCTTTTTTTTTTCTTAAGTAAACAATTAACATGCATATCTTTACCTCTACATAACGTTCATTCCTAGTTTCGTTGCAATATCAATAAAGTTATTGAATTGGAAACCATAACAAAAAGTAAAGTAGATAGTTTTATTATTTTTCCATGCATTATGTAGGATTAAGACATGTGACCGACACACACACACACACACGCACACATATATATATATATATATATATATAGAATGTGCGAATGTTAACTTAAGGTAATACATGGAAACATAAAAACAAATGCTACATAAATGCAACGTTAACGCATGTAATTGCATACGTTAACAGATGTGAATTGATGCGGGCGAAAAATAAAATATCACAAAATGGAAAGCCTTAAAACTATGACTTCCTGTAAGTTGAACCTTTATTCCATTAGAGAAAACATTATACCTATAATGACAGCAGCTGACAGCTCTAAACGACGCCGAGAGAGAGAGAGAGAGAGAGCGAGAGAGAGAGAGAGAGAGTATAATCCTTCAAATATTACCAATGATCAAAATGTAGAGTACAAATTAAGTATTTGGAGGTAAAAAGTACTAGAATGGTTATCAAAGGGAAAATGACAGATGAGCGTTTCAAAGTGATCTGACCATGAGGAGAGAAGAAAGAACCACAAAGAAACAGCCTATAATTCGATAAAAATTCTAATGGGTTGAATTCAATGTTATTTTGTGAGTTGTAAACTAATGTGATACATTAAACAATATCCTGTTTCTAGTTTCATATCAACTGGTGAATAAAACGCATAATGATCCACATCATAAGTCTTCATTCTACAACACCATTTAATATTAACTGGGAGAAAAAAAGAGACGCTGTGATATGAAAATAACTATAACATGATTAATAAAATGATCGTTGGATGCAAAAATCTTTGGGGGGAGAGAGAGAGAGAGAGAGAGAGAGAGAGATTATAAGGATTCCATATAAAGAAACTTTTTCATTAATGAACAACGAGAGAAAGATATATATATATATATATATATAGTGTATATATATATATATATACATATATATATATATATATATACATAAAGTAGACTATAATGGTGAAAAAAAACGTAGTATATGGATATCAAACCAAGGCATTCACTAAATTTCTTACATTTCCTAAAAATAAAACCAACTGGATTACAAGAACCAAACAAAATATAAAACAAAAACATTCTCGCCGTTAAAGAAAGAAAAGCGAAATATGAGAAGGGACAATTTGTTCACCGTAAAGTAGTGAATAGCACTCAGGCTCACCAAGAGATTAATGGAGTGGTAATATGCAAGAAGGATATACAGTACACTCTCTCTCTCTCTCTCTCTCTCTCTCTCTCTCTCTCTGTTAAAGAAATTATGTTAAAGAAATAATAGTGTATAACACGGGAATTTCAGACCACAATGTCATAGAATTGATAGTTCATTCCAAAGCAAGTGATCACAGAATTAATAAAAGCACAAAACTTTGGGAAGGATATGGAAAATATAACTTTTACAGTAAGAATATAAAATGGTCAGAAATAAATGAAGAACTGAATAAAGAATGGAAAAATGTATTTATAAGTGATAATATACAGGTAAATACGGATATACTGTACAAAATACTGGAGAAAATTGTTGAAAAATATGTACCGAAAAAAAACAATAAACAAAAGACGTGCATACCAAGAGACAGAAGGATCTTATTTCAGAAAATTAAAAAGTGGAAGAAAAATCTTGCAAAAGAAAAAAATGTGTGGAAAATGAGGGAAATAAAATGTAAGATAGAAAATGCAGAACAAAAGATTATGCAGTCGAAAGAAAATGAAAAAAGGGACTTAGAAGAAAGGACACTTCAAAATATAAAAAGAAACCCCAAAGTACTTTACTCCTATGCAAAAAAGATGAATAAAAGGAGAATAGAAATAGGCCCTCTAAGAATTGAAGGAAGGCTAACGAATGAAAAAAAGGAAATATGCAACATATTAACAGAAAAATATAAGAGTGAGTTCACGCCAAGAATTGCGAATGAGAATAATGAAACAGAAATGAGAGAAGAAAATGTTGAATATCTAACGGATATAGATATTAATGAAGCAGATATTGTCACGGCTATAAACGAAATTAAAAATGGATCGGCAGCCGGACCAGATGGAGTTCCAGCGATTTTGTTAAAAAAAACTGCAAACACTATCGCGAAGCCACTTGCAATACTGCTAAGACAGAGTATAGATATGAGCGAGATATATGTTAAACATAAATTAGCTTATATAACCCCTATCTTCAAAAGTGGATCAAGACTAGAGGCAAGCAATTATAGACCTGTTAGTCTAACATCACATATTATGAAAGTGTATGAGAGGGTAATAAAAAAGAAAATAATGAACCATTTGGTCAAAAATAATTTGTTTAATATGGGTCAACACGGTTTCGTACCTGGAAAAAGTACACAGACCCAACTGATAGCTCACTATGAAAACATATACAATAATATGATAAATGAAAAAGACACAGATGTGATCTATCTAGATTTTGCAAAAGCCTTTGACAAGGTAGACCATAACATATTGGAGAAAAAAATGAGAAAGCATAATATTGTGGGAAAGATAGGAAAATGGGTAAAAGAATTCCTGCAAAACAGAAAACAGATAGTGGTTGCAAATGACGAGAAATCAGATGAAGCCCAGGTAATATCTGGTGTGCCCCAAGGTACGGTATTAGCTGCACTGCTATTTGTTATTATGATCTCAGACATAGACTGTGATGTTGAAAACTCCGTAGTGAGAAGTTTCGCCGATGACACAAGAATAAGTAGAGAAATTACTTGTGATGAAGATAGGAACTCACTACAAAGAGATCTAAACAAAATATATGAATGGGCGGAGATAAATAGGATGGTATTTAACTCCGATAAATTCGAATCAATAAATTATGGAAACAGAGAAGGAATGGTGTATGCATACAAGGGACCTAATAATGAGACAATCACAAACAAGGAAGCAATTAAAGACCTTGGTGTAATTTTAAATAGGAATATGTTATGCAACGACCAAATAGCAACACTGTTGGCTAAATGTAAAGCAAAAATGGGAATGTTATTCAGACACTTTAAAACAAGAAAAGCTGAACACATGATTATGCTTTACAAAACTTATGTGCGTAGTACACTCGAGTACTGCAATGTGATATGGTACCCACACTACCAAAAGGATATTGCGCAAATAGAGAGTGTACAAAGGTCCTATACTGCTAGAATAGAAGAAGTTAAGGACCTTGATTACTGGGAAAGACTGCAATTTTTAAAACTATACAGTCTAGAAAGGAGAAGAGAACGCTACATGATAATACAAGCATGGAAGCAAATAGAAGGAATTGCTGAAAACATCATGGAGCTTAAAGTATCAGAAAGAGCAAGCAGAGGTAGATTAATAGTGCCAAAAAGCATTCCAGGTAAACTGAGAAAGGCGCACAGGACATTAATCCACTACGCACCAGCATCGATAATGCAGCGACTATTTAATGTGCTGCCAGCTCATCTAAGAAACATATCAGGAGTGAGCGTAGATGCGTTTAAAAATCAGCTCGATAAATACCTAAGATGCATCCCAGACCATCCAAGACTGGAAGATGCAAAATACACCGGAAGATGTATTAGCAACTCTCTGGTGGATATACGAGGTGCCTCACACTGAGGGACCTGGGGGAACCCGAACAAAAAATAAGGCAATAATAAGGCAATAAGGCTCTCTCTCTCATCATACCACACATATAAGCAAATATTTTACAATATATAAACTTTGGTTCAATAAAAATGGCTCATAATAGATTGAATGATGCCCAATTTATCAAATGTTTAAAGCACAATATATCAAGTATTTAAAGTCCAATTTATCAAGTGTTTAAAGCACAATATATCAAGTGTTTAAAGGCAATTTTATCAAGTGTATAAAGCCCAATTTATCAAGTGTTTGAAGACCAATTTATTAAATGTTTAAAGCCAAATTTACCAAGTGTTTAAAGCACAATTTATCAAGCGTTTAAAGCCAACTTTATCAAGCGATTAGAGCAAAATATATTAACTGTTTGAACCCAAATTTATCAAGTGTTTAAAGCATAGTTAAGAATTGCTTTAAGCTAAATTTATTGAGTGTTTAAAGCCAAATTTATCAAGTGTTTAAAACCCAATTTTTGAGAACGGAATATGCAATGGAAGATGAAATATCATTGGAAGGAAGAAGGATTGATGAGGTAGAACCATTTGAATATTTAGGAACTATGATCTCTAATACAGGGACTTCAGAATTGGAGTTTGATGAAAAATTGAAAAAAAAATAAAAATCAAATCAGACAATGGCTAGGTAAAGTAAAATCTGGAAATCATATCGCCAGAAATTACATATAAAAAACAGGCTATATAACAGTTTAGTGAGATCGATGTTACTGTATGGACATGAGTCGTGGTGTGACAATGAAACAATATCCAACAGATTTTGTAGATACGGGTACAAAGCGCTCAGAAGGATATTGGGAGTTGAATGGCAGGACAGGATTAGAAATGTAACTATAAGAGAGATTACTCGAGTGCCATATGTGGATGAGATCATGGTGAAGGGTACATGGAGATGGTTTGGGCATGCTCTTCGCATTCATCAAGAAAAATTAGTTCACCAACTTTTAACTGGGCTCCACTGGAAGAGTTGGAAGACCCAGGGCTACATGGTTGAGGATTATGAGGCGTGAAGTAGATGATGAATGGAGAAGTAATGATCTAAAAGCTCAAGTTAGAGAAGACTGGCAAAATCTAACCAAGGCCCTTTGCGTAAATAGGCGTAGGAAGAGATGATGATGATGAAAATGTATCATCAGGAGAAAACAAATATATAAAAGACTAGACATAATTTATATTTAATTGAAATTATTTCTATGAATGTGGAGTGACACAGGATTACTTTCATATTTTCTTTCCTACGCATGAGTCATAACATAAAATTGTGAAAAATTTAAAAGAAGCCATTTTCGGTATTTTCATCCTTTAAAACCTCCCTATCTATCGTCTCGCTCGATCAAGCTATCAACTTCTTCATTTGCATACCGGAAGTGGGTGCAGTCACTGTCAAGTTCATCAATCAAGGGCTGTAAAAGGATTGAAACCCCGACACACACAGCCTCAACGACATCAATCACTACGTAAAAAAAAAAAAAAAAAAAAAAAAAAAAAAAAAAAAAAAAAAAAAAAACAACCTTGCCTGAACCACTCACCTCTCTTACATGCGCTCAAGCACGTCCCGGATACGATCATTCCATACGAGTGAAACGTCCACCATACCAACAATAATTCTTGTTTTACATAACCTATACAATCCATACATTTCAGCAACTTCAACCTTCATTTTTTCATATGAATTCAGTAAAGCAATCTCCATTTCAATAAAAGTTAGTTTATTGATCCCTTCATACATTCCAACTTAATCTTCCCAATTCATTGCTGATCCCTTCCGTTATTTTTTTCCTGACATCCTACTACCTCATTCGCTTCAGCTACTCTGTAACATATTTCTTCTACCACCACACATTATATTTACTCCTATATACAGTAAATGTATCAATTTACTCTTATGTTTTTTTTACCCATTCATAATGACTTTCATCTTTTTCCTTTAAAAAAGTTTTTGTTTATTTACCACTCATGACAGTTTTTTCACCTTGAGAATCGCACCACTAATCATCAGTAACATGGCTTTCATCTTTCTCCTTTAATTTTTTTTTTTTTTTTTTTTTTTTTTTTACAAGGCAGCTTCTCTTCACCATCAAAATCAAACCATTAATCATCCGTAACATCAGCCAGTCCATACACCACTCGCAATACCTTTCCATAGTTACACCTTTGCACATATGGCTGTCCTCTTTGTAATCACTGTCATTACTCTGAAGTAATGGTTTAAGTGTTGAATTAAGATTGCGACTACCCTGTGCATGTTGTTTACTTGTAAATACATATCCGCTATATAATAAAGAGCAAGTGTCTGGCTTTATATATAAATATATACATTTCTTTCCGGCCATACTCACCGGCAAAGCCGGAAGTATAATTACTAGATATCTCCAAATCCCTCGGGTAGGGAGGATAGCGAGAGAGTAGTCATACCCTGAAGAGTGGGGTTGTAGTCAAGAGAAGGGGAGGGGAAAGGAAAGGAAGGGTTGAATCTATATGTGTGCATGCATATTTATCTAAATATTTACCCGTCATTTTTACCAGGTCGCGAACACAAGTGCGTGTGTGTGTGTATATATGTATGTAAGTATATGTATATATATATATATATATATATATATATATATATATATATATATATATATATATATATATATATATATACATATACATATATATATATATATATATATATATATATATATATATATATATATATATATATGCTGGTGATTCAGTTGTCACTTCACATTTTGATGACCCAAGCGCGCGTGCCATGTTTGTCTTAGATACCGACCATAAATGCTTTGCTTATAAGCAGGCTATCCATGTACAACTTTAATACAGTCAGTCAGACGTGCATATGCAAATTCGTTTGTCTTTCCATTTAAGGCACAAGAGAAAAACGTGTCGTTTGTACAATGGTCTGTTTATGTATGCAAATGTACAACAGCACACCACAGCGGTACAGTTATTGTCTGGTAATTTGTACAAGTCTATTGGGTCTATAATATTATTTTATTTATATTGTCTTGTGGTCAAGATTAAATTTTTTTTGTAACACTTCTCTCTTCCTTTTATTTAAAGGAATTTGTTCATAGATTAATTTTGGATAACTTATTCATATATATTCTTTACCAATTTAGCTGGTATGTTCGTATATGCGTCAGTCTCACGTCATTCTTCACAACATTAATTTTTATTAAGTTTTATTCTAGAAAAGTGAAATATTCTTAACATGCGCATTTGAATATAGAACCAAAGTGACCGTGATTAGGCACAATTCCTACTTCCTAACTACTTAAATAATATTATACCTTTATAGTTTATAAAATTCCAGTAAATGACTGAAGAAAAAAAGAAGTCGGTACAATATTGTTTTTATGGCATGGCAACATGCATCATAATTTTAGACAAATGTGTGCACGCACAAACGTAAATCAAATGTTTCTCTAATTGTTGTCAAAGTGCCCGAGATGGGCATAAATGTAAGGAAAGCATTTGAGTTAATATTGCCTTTCCAAATGGAGACGATAAAATATTTGATAAGAATGTCTGCAAGTGGTGTGAAAAGCTTGCAATGTTCCAAGTTCTCAACTTCCACTGCAAATATCAAACAGTCGCAGAGTTTTATTATTATTATTATTATTAATAGTTATGGCACAACCCTAGTAGTAAAAGCAGGATGCTATAAGCCCAACGGTTCCAATAGGGAAAAATAGCCCTGTGATGAAAGGAAATAAGAACATACATAGACTACAACAGAAGTAATGAACAATTAAAATAATAAATTTTAAGAACAGTAACAACATTAAATAGATCTTTCATAAACAAACTATAAAAAGAATTATGTCAGCTTTTTCAACATAAAAATAAGAACATGTCTGAGTCCTTTGTCCTACAGTGGACTGGAGACAGCTGCATTCGTTGTTGTTCTTTAAATATAATCATGTAACTATCTAGATCATCCAAAGAAATATCTATAGAGTTTATGATGTTCTTAGGCAAGTTTAAGAAAGGTAGAAAGAACAGCTAAGTTCATGGGTAACCGGAATGTTTTTGACCCGGCTCTTCCTAGAATAAGTGTCAGAGAGAGAGAGAGAGAGAGAGAGAGAGAGAGAGAGAGAGAGAGAGAGAGAGAGAGAGAGATATCAACTCGCAAATATGGAGCTGCATATATAGAGGATTAATCATATCACTTTTTGGTTGTGGTGCGGGGTAGGTGAGTTTATGCTAATTTTCAATTTAATTTATTATAAATCTGCTCAAAATTCCATTTCATGAAATATAATAACTGACGATTTTTTCTTGTCAGTAGATTCTTTAAATATACAGTATCTATCTATCTATCTATCTATCTATCTATCTATACAGTATATATATATATATATATATATATATATATATATATATATATATATATATATATATATATATACATTATATATATATATATATATAAATAAAAATATATATATATATATATACACACACACACATATATATATATATATATATATATATATATATATATATATATATATATATAGATAAGGTTATCATCAGCCGTTATAAGTCCACTGCAGAACAAAGGCCTCAGATATTTCCTTTCACTTACGGCTGTTTATGGTCTTTCTATGGTATTCCACACCCGCAAACTTTCTTAGTTCGTCATTCCATCGTCTTCTCTTTTTTCTCCTGCTTCTTTTGCAGTCTGTAGGGACCTAACATGTTATTCTTCGTGTTCATCTATTACCTGTCATTTTAATTATATGTCCTGCCCATGTCCATTTATTTTTCTTACATGCTGTTAAAATATCCTCTACTTTAGTTTACTCTCGTATCCATGTTGCTCTTTTTCTGTCTGTAGTGTTATTCCCATCATTATTCTTTCCATTGTTCTTTGAGTTGTAACTAGCTTATGTTCTAAGGCTTTTTTAAGGCATTAAGTTTCTGATACATAAGTTAAAACTGGTAGGACCATTTGATCAAATACTTTTCCTTTTTTGGAGAAGGTGGCATTTTAAATTTCATAATCTCATTTTGTTCACCAAATGCTCTCCATCCTAGGCTTATCCAACTTTTAATTTCAGTATCGTGTCCTGGGGAAACACTTGCTCTCTGTCGCAAGTAATTATATTCATTAACAATTTCTAGAGGTTCGTCCATGACTCTTATTTGCTGCCTCTGCATTTTTATTGAACATTATCACACACACATATATATATATATATATATATATATATATATATATATACACACACATATATATATATATATATATATATATATATATACAGAGAGAGAGAGAGAGAGAGAGAGAGAGAGAGAGAGAGAGAGAGAGAGAGACGAGTATTTGCGGATATAGATTGGCATAAAAAGCACATATACAGTTGTGAGTGGAAGGTCATGTCTGAGGCCTTTGTCCTGCAGTGGACTACCTAAGGCTGATGATATTATACTATATATATATATATATATATATATATATATATATATATATATATATATATATTTTCCTGTTTTTCTTTCTGGTCACACCCATTGACACTGTCAGACGCCAGACCTAGGTCAGACGTATAACTCACCGTCACTTAGGGAGGGGGAGGGGATAGGAAGGCTTGAAGTTGCATGTGTGTGTGCATATCTAATTAAATAATTACTCGTTATTCTGAAGGGGGGCATTCACTAGTGTGTGTGTGTATATATATACTATATATATATATATATATATATATATATATATATATATATATATATATATATATATATATACATATATATATACAGTATATATATATATATATATATATATATATATATATATATATATACGCACACATTTACGTACACAACTTCTAATGCAATATGAACGATGCGAAAATCAACGTCATCTCGTTGAAATCTTTTTCTTATCTGCAACTTTTTGCTTTTCCCAAAAGAGCGAGAATCTTTGGCAGATCAGCGAATGTTATTGTCTCACCAAATACGAGAAGAAGAAACCTGTCTGTCAATGTGGTGCAAAGAGATAAGATTAGATCTTGCTTTTATTGTTGGCAAGAATTTCCTCACTTTTGGCAGATGTTTGATAAACAACTTCTTGCTATTATTTTCAAAATATATTTCTAATATATTTCAGGAGTCATATGAATTTTCAAACTGTTTTAAATATATTTCTGAAACTATGAATTTTCCACATTTTTTATATATATTTCCGAAGTCATATGAATATTCAAATTTTAAAAGATGTACGGTATTTCTGAAGTCATGAATTTTCATTTTTTTTCTTTACATATATCCTAAGTCATATGAAATTTCCAAATTTCTTTTAATATATTTCTGAGGTCAGGAATATTTCAAAATTTCATAAATACATTTCTAGAGTCATGAATTTTCAATTTTTAACATATATCCGAACTCATTAATTTTCCAATTTTCAAGAATATATATTCTTACAAAGCTGGTCTAGTGTATAGTAAATACAGTAGTTTATCAATTATTTTATTTATGTTTTAATTTGTGGATTGAAGAGGTGAATAGCCAGCCCGTAAGATGAGTTCCTCTCGTGTAGATTTAAGATTTTCAAGATTTTTATGTAAATTAGGTAAGACTTTCGTCATTAATTTCTTTGTATTCTTTATTCAAGTCAGTATATGTAAATTTACGTTATTTTTAAGAATTTACTTTTATTTTCACGTATTTGGTTACAAGTCATACGTAATCTGTTTGAGAGTGTTATGTGACCATACAAGATAGGAACAAGGGCTTATGTAATGTCCTTTTATATTTTTATGAGGTATTGCGTCACGTTTGAGAGAAAATACGCGATTCTTATATTTGGCCACGTGTTTTGGAAGATTCCCGAAAATCCTAGCGTAAGAACTTATCTTTTTTTTTCGAGGACAAAAGAAGGGCGGAGCTATCTGAGAGAGTACATCTCCCTGTTGCGTGGGTATACGTCCGAGAGTTGCCCGAAACCCATGATTCGTCTCTTGACATTTTTTATCTAGTTGATAACTCTGACGCCCTTAGGCTAACCCCCCGCTTCCAGATCTCAGACCTGGAATGTTCTGGAAGTAGCTAAGTCTTATATAGGCGCCCCAGGGCTGCATAGCAGCAGTAGAGAAGCAACCGTCCTATGAAAGAGCCGAAGTGCCTTCCTCACTCTCTCTCTCTCTCTCTCTCCGAGTGCCCATAGTGTGTCCTGTCCTAAGTGATTTTGTGCCCAGCGTATAACGTGTGTTAAAACGTCGTTGCAAATCATCCAGGTGATTTTAAATTCATTGTGTTGAGTGAGTGTTGGCATTGCGTAAAGCTTTTTGTAACTAGCCCTGTAGTAAGGTGAAAGGTATTTGTATCATGATCTGGTTATATATTTTCATCAAGTATTGAACTTAAATATTGTATTCAGATTTAATTTCAAGTGAAACAAGTGATTGTATATTCTTCATAAGTATTATTTTTTTTTCTTAGTCTAAGGTTTATTCAGATTTAATATTTCAAGTCAAGTGATTATATAATACTCAAATCGTAACATTTTTGTCTTAATCTAAGTTTTGTTCAAAATTAATATTTCTAGTGATTTATTTTTTTTTATGTATAAATTCTTTTCAGGGTTGTAATTTATATATAATCTATTTATTTGTGTAAAGAGTGTATTATTTCATTCATCAGTGTTTATTACAAACTCGCTCGTATATATTGTATATATTTCTTAAAATCTTTTTCATAAAGATAGGTTTTTAATTGCGTATCTTATTATAGCAGATGTTAACATATCCACGGTATCCAGTGATTAATTACTTTAATATAATGTAAAAAAAAATTGACTGGATAATCTCCCATTTCAATGAATAAATAGAAATGGAAAATATTAAATTTCTTTGGAAATGGTAGAAAAAAAATGTAGAAACAAAATTTATAAGCAGGACATCGACAAACAAAGTTATGTTAGTTTGATATCAATAGAAAAAGAATATTAGGCCACTAAGTAGTTAAAACCTCATGAAATTCTCCCTCCTTACAGAAACTGTTGCCATTAACATGATACCAATTTCTCTGGGGGTATCCTTGACAATCAACATTTTCGCGCAAAATTTGACCATGCATAATGAAGCCCTCCCATCAAAATACAGAAACGCGAGTTATCATTGAAAATTCATGATCGTTCGAAAACTAATATGTCAAAAATAAGATTGGTTTTTGGTAGGTAAGTGGTAACGCAGGGAACTCATCAATGAGAGATGTATTTCCACCCATGCTTCTGACACCCTAGTGTCTAAGTGAGCTAGAGTTGGGGGAGGGGTGTTTGAGGTAAAGTGGGTGGATGGAAATCTCCTGGACATGTCCTGTCCTTTCCTTTGTCACTGATGCTTATTTCTCGACCTTGACCTTTGACCTAAACACGCATTAATTGGCGTGGATTTTCATACACTCAAATATGAACCAAGATTTGAAGTCTCTGTGACAGTGATGTCCAAACTTATGGCTCATTACGTGAATCGGACATTTTTCTTGACAGTGACCTTGACCTTCCAAAATTTAATCATTTTCAGCATTTCAGCATTTTACATATTAGTTAATCCCTGCAAGTTTCATTACTCTACAATTAAAATTGTGGCCAGGAAGCTGTTCACAAACAAACACACAAACAGGGGGTAACCCTAACTTCTATTCAACTTCATAGTGGTGGTAATTAGCGGAAATAGCAGAAAACATGGAAAGGTACAAGTCAATTGGATATATAGCAATTAAAAAAGAAAAATTCACGCCGATAGGCTACAGTTGACATAATGGTGGTATGGCAGAGACGAAAATGTACTAATATTTTATATACTGATTGATAACTCAAAGGTAATAAAAGTTGATGTATTATGAGAGTTGGAAAGAGGAATGAAATCACAAAAGGAAATCTTGTAAGAAAATGTGCCAATAGACTTCATACCTGAAAGAAGCCCGAGTACCAAATCTGACACTATCTACTTATCTACCTACCTACCTATATATATATATATATATATATATATATATATATATATATATATATATATATATATGATCAATTTTGCACATTTCTTCGTGGCCAAGTGGTAAGTCACTGTAGTTACAAGTTTCCTGGACCAGGGTTCGAATCCTGGCCAGGCAGAAGCTATTGTCTTTGAGTGGTTCCGCCAGGGGCTCTGATCCCGAGGTCGGTAAGAGAATCTAGACATAAATGTAACAAAATATATGGCTTATTTTAATATATATATATATATGTATATATATATATATATATATATATATATATATATATATATATATATATATATATATATATATACACACACACATATATATATATATATATATATATATACATATATTTATATATATATATATATATATATATATATATATACTTATTTACATATATATATATATATGAGATCAAACAAACCGGCGAACATGTAATACATACATGTACAGTATCTCAAGTCAAAACAACTAAAAGTACCCGCAAGACCAAAAGGAGGATTTTCAAGGGAGCGAAAGACAGCGAAGAGGAATGATGGTACCTAGACGAGATGGGGATCGGCCGGGGGGTGGGGGGGGGGGATAAGGTAGGAGCCCGAACAGCCTCCAGAGTTAGAGAGCTAAAGAGAAAGAAAAGAGTTGCTGAAGAATCTCAAGGACGATTGTAGTGACGCCAGAAGGTCGTTTGCTGTCCGGGCATCTCCAACATCTCCCCCGCCACCTCCTCCTCCTCCACCACCACTATCAATATCCCCACCACCCTCCCCCCGTATCACCAACCACCACTTTCAAACCTTGCCCAGTAAACATACTGCTCTTCTACACTGGACAATTTCTGACGTTCGGTCAAGTTTGTACTTATTCAGATACGAAGAACTTCCATATACAAAATTCAAACAATTAAAATATACATATGCGAATTCTACATTGTATTCATACGTGCATCCATACAAACATATGCACATGATGTTATTCATATAACAAACACACAAGTCCAGACAAAAGCCTATACAGTAGTGTAAAATAGTCAGCTATGAGAATGAGAAGTCTCCATATTCTAAATTACCAAAACACTAAGATATTATACAGAGACAAATTCTGCTTTCAATGAGACTTAGCATAGGGAATTCACATATTTGATTACCCTTACATCGACTTTGCAATGGTACATCTAAAATGTCATGCACACAAACACACACACACGTACATCATTTCGGGAACTGCCTAGGGATTACTGAGTTAAGTAACTCATATTCGTATCATAGCCGAGGTTGGTCGCATGATTAGCCTACTTAATAACGATTATACCTAGGCCTATGCTGACGCTAAATTCATATGAATATCTTGTGATATTTTTGTGTATATACAGTATATAGAATATATATATATATATATATATATATATATATATATATATATATCATTTTATGGAAGGAACTTTAATTACATATTGAGTAGGGAAGAAGGCACATTTACTTTCCAACCATTCAATAAAGGACGAAACTTCGGTGCTAGAAACTTCCACAACATAAGCTGCACCATATAAGTACACAAAAGACTCATCTACGAAACCACACCACTCAACCCTGTCTTATCTTCCTCATCCAACAACTTCAAATATATCCATTTTGTCCACAAAAACATAATCCTCCATTCTCTCCAAAGTCATTTTGGGAGCCGTCAATCTTTTACAATTCCTCAGTTTGAAAGTCATCAATCCTTCTTACTCAACATATGGTTCCGAGATTATTAATTTCAACAGCTACTACTATCAAAAAGATAATTACTTCTATATACACCTTTTTTCTTTTTTTCTTCAAACAACTACAACGCTCTGTGTTTCGATTATTTGATGGCTCATACCTTCTGTTGTCTTATCCTACCATCACTACTGGATTCGTCTTAGTAAATCTGTAAATGTTTTCCTTATAAAAATACTTCTTAATTCGTTCACTAGTCACTGTTGTTTTCTTCATTTTCAACATACACTATTAGTTGCAAATAATAGTCTGTCCCTAATACATTCGTAGTATTTTTATATACTACTTTACTCTTTTCTAATCATGCCCTTTCTTTGATTTCTTAAATTTTCCATCAGACGCACACACACACACACACACACACACACACACACACACACACATATATATATATATATATATATAGATAGATAGATAGATAGATAGATCTAACAACAACATATGCAGCCGTTTCTAGTACACTGTTAGACAAAAGCATTACATGTCCTTATTAACGTTTGGGGTTTGTCCAGTTGTCATCACCACGCTGACTTACCGTGAATTGGTGATGGTGGGAAATTTTGTCTGAACGCTCCCAACAACCCAACCCAACGATAAGGTGTCCCCACTCAGAAAAAGTGTATAATATATATATATATATATATATATATATATATATATATATATACATATATATATATATATATATATATATATATATATATATACTTTTTTGAAATATAACAAAACCTCTACTCATTCAAAATAATAAACTGTAGTGTTTTAGCATCTTTATGGAATAAACTTCAAACCAAGCATCTAAACACAAGCAAAACGACATGAAAATGTTAAGGTAGCATTACTGTAAAATTCCGAATGTACGCGTGTGTGCACAAGCACATCCACGCTCGAGGGACTCGAACAATGGCTTTGTAAATGGAAAACTTTCCACGTAATGGACCTTATCAAATGATTTCGCGCTCATGTACAATGAAGTAATAGATACCGTAGAAAATATGCTAACGCACGATTCA
Organism: Palaemon carinicauda; assembly: GCF_036898095.1. Lineage (NCBI taxonomy): Eukaryota > Metazoa > Arthropoda > Malacostraca > Decapoda > Palaemonidae > Palaemon > Palaemon carinicauda. The sequence continues at coordinate 76,971,664 of NC_090743.1, read as the reverse complement.
TTACGTAATATCCCCTTCAATTGAATAGGTTATTATTATTATTATTATTATTATTATTATTAATTGACATACATTACCATTACTATTATTACAATCAGTTTCCAACCCCTCTCCATTATACTAGGACCAGGGAATGCCAGGCTATGGCTGCTCCTGTGTCACCAGGTAGACCTATAGGCTGTCCCAAACCCACCATCCCTAGTTCACAAGGATGGCAAGGTTGCAGATACTATTAGAAAGGGTTTTCAAATCCTGTCCAAAAGAATCCCAATCAGGGAAGCACCAGTAGGCAACCAAAACCCTTACTCAACTTATATGACTTAATGAAAAAGATCACAAACCTTTTGAAGCAGAGCGCCTCTGTCAACATTCGACAGAGTTCCTTGATGTATTAACATCCCTAATATCCACCAGATAGTTCATTCATTATAAAAATAGATAAATCTAGAAGCTTAAGGTGGAAAGGTACAAAATTATTTTGAAGATGACGTCAATAAGTATTGGTTGAAAGACCAGTAAATTTACATCAAGACCTGGTCCAAGGACATCTTTGGTATGCCTTTCTTTATCCTTTTACTTTAGGATTACTTCCATTGCCTGGATTGGATATGGTTTAGGAATTTGAACAGTATAAAGCTATTACTAGGACCAAGAAAGCCTTTCAGAGCCTAGGTGCAAATGGGAGAGGGGGCAATCTCGCAATTTCGGCAATAGGTAAAATTTAAGATGTTAGACAGCAAGATGGAGGAAACAATCGAGAGCGTAAGTATTACCGGAAAGAAGACCACAGTAATTAAAAAAAAAAACTTTTACTGGTGTTTTATTATACAACTATGGGGAGGATTTCTGACCACTTTGCATGGTACTGGCCGCTCCCAAATAACCTCTGACCTCTAAGCCCTGCGTGGGTACAAGAACCAACCCCACATGCTTATAACTCTCAGGTGACGTGACCTACAGTGACCCTGATGTCCTGGAGTAGAAGGAATGAACAGGACGGATATATCCGTGTGTCAGCTTATAACACATTTAACATATAAGGCAGAATATTAGCCTAGTTTTATTGTAAATGAAGTTATTATTATTATTATTATTATTTCCAACATAAGTAAACACGTATACACAGGCATAAACACAAACGCACACACATATTATATATATATATATATATATATATATATATATATATATATATATATATATATATATATATATATACATATATATATATATATATATATATATATATATATATATATATATATATATATAGCATCATCATCATCTCCTATGTCTACTGACACAAAGGGCCTCCGTTAGATTTCGCCAGTCGTATCTATCTTGAGCAATCAATTCAATATTTCTCCATTCATCATATCGTACTTTGCGCTTCTTAGTCCTCAGCCACGTAGGCCTGTGTCTTCCAACTCTTCTAGTGCCTTGTGGAGCTCAGCTGAACGTTTAGCGAACTAATCTCTCTTGATGAGTGCGAAGAACATGCCCAAACCCTTTATCTACCCCTCATCATGATCTCATCTACATATGGCACTAGAGTCATCTTTCTTATAGTTTCATTTCTAATCCTGTCCTGCCATTCAACTCCCAAACTCTTTCTGAGGGCTTTATTCTCATGTCCTTATAGTAACACCGGTCTCACTAACCTGATTAATATAGTCTGATATTTATATGTAATTTCAGGCGATTTAATTTCCAAATTTTACTTAATTGTCTGATTTGCTTTTTTAATCTTTCACTAAACTCTAATTCTAAAGACTGTATTGGAGATCATAATTCCCAAAGACTTAAATGACTCTACCTCATTAATCCTTTCTCCCTCTAATTATATTTCATTTCCCATTACATACTCCGTTCTCATCATCTCTTTCTTCTATTTATCTTGAGTTCACCCTTGTGTGATATTTCATGCATTCTGGTAAGCAAGCAATGCAAGTCCTGCGGTGTCCTGCTAACAAGGACAGCATCATCACCATACACTAGGTCTGCTAATTTCATACCACTAATCCAGTCTAATCTTTCTCCACCATCTTCGATGTTCTACGCATTACAAAATCCATGAGGACGATAAACAACATAGGTGACATTCAATTATAAATATTTCTCTGTGCTCTTCTTCTAAAAATTTAGTTGTATTAAACCTAGTGTACGATCGTGTGAAACACGTGTTCACACGATCGTACATAGTTCATTTTGTGCTTGTATCTTCGCTCTCTCACGCACTCATACGAGTATCAGAGTGAACTATGTACAATCGTGTGAAACACGGTTGGTACACTAGTTATTCTATCTACCTTTCTATTGAGTGCTCTCAGTTTTAATTTCAGTGTGGCAATGAGGAGTTGGTGATCATTACCAATACCAGCACCTCTATAGCTTCTTACATTTCTCAGAATCCTGCTCCTCTCTCTATTGACAGCAATGGGATCTATTTGATTTTTGTAATTGCTACGCGGTGAAGTCCATTTATATTTGTGGACGCCCTTATGCTGAAAAAGAGTGCCTCCGTTGACCAGATTGTTTGCTAAACAGAAACTTATGAAATGTGCTTCATTTTCATTTGCAACTTCGCCAAGACCCTCGACACCCATCACATTCTCTATACTTTGATTATTCCTTCCAACTTCAGCATTGAAGTCACCAATCACAATTTTCATATCTCTCTCTGGGATCTCATCTATTACACTGCAGTTCTTCATAGTATTCATCTTTCCTTTCTTCAGGGGAATCATTTGTTGGTGCATAGCAGACTATGACACTCATATTGCAATGCTTTGATTTGAACTTTGTTAGTAACAATCAACTATTTACAGCTCTATGCTCGGTTAATGCATTTTCTGCTCTTGGTGTCCTCATCATTCCTACACCTTATTTTCCAACTTCATCTGTTCTTCCTGATAGATATATATATTGCCTTGGATGAAGCTTCCTTACCAATCCCTTTACAACGTGTTTCACTCACGGTTAACATATCCAAACTATATTTCATAAATTCACTCTGCACTTGCTGTAACCTCCCAATCTGATTCATGGTTCTAAAGTTCCAATTACCAATTTTCAATTTTTCTTTAGTATTTATAAACTGGGAGATACTTAGCACCCCACTACACCCAGGACTGGAGGCCATTCTGTCATCTTCTCTTTATATTGACTGACTAAATCCATAGAGGATTCATTGGCTATATAAATCAAAGGCTAGCCAGTTCCTTGTGATGCGCAGTGCCTATTTAAGTAAGGCAAGTGACCACTGCCGGTCCATACTAATTCTAGTAAGATCAACTGCCATGCATCAGGAGTATAAGCCGAAAAGACAGTTTGTCTATCACTTTAAACCCAATCCGTGACCCTGCTACCAGGGCCTCCATCAATATTTAGGGGGGCATTTCCTCCACACCCCAAACTCTCATTACTCCACCAGGTTACTCATCTGCTTAAATGAGCATAAGCGTTGGCAAACATGAATTGCTGTGATATACCGCCTAGCACTGTACATATGTGTGTGTATATATATATATATATATATATATATATATATACATATACATATACATATATATACCATATATATATACTGTATGTATATATATATATATATATATATATATATATATATATATATATACTGGATATATGTATATATATTAATACATGAACATACATATACACACAAACACACACATACACACACAATTTATATATATATATATATATATATATAAATATATATATATATATATAAATATATATATATAAAAATATATATATATATATATATATATATATATATATATATATATATATATAACACCCCTTTCTTAGTGAGGATACCTTAAAGAGGTGAAAGGGTTCGCGCATTGCCATAATAAAAAAAAAGCTATACTAGTCAGGCCACTCATACTAGGTTGGTTTTCTGTAAGTTAGCACACGAAATTCTCCTACCATCACCAATGCTCGGTGCCCACGTGGTGAAGAAAACTGACTTAAATCCAAACATGTATATCGCAATCCCTTCTTGGTCCCCAGTCTCAAGCAGAAGAGGAACATACCCAAGGTGCTGGGAAGCTAAATCCCACTGCAGGGCTGCTAAAAATCTCTGGACTAGAACAAGCCACCTTTAGAACATACAACATACAATGTCAGGACCCTGTTTTAGGATGAAAATCTTGCTGTCTTACAAGAAGAGCTGAAAGAAATGAAGTGGGATATAATAGGATTGAGTGAAATTATGAGAACTGGGAAATTTTATTTTATATAAGAGTTACGAGAGGACCAAATATTTTGCTTCAAAGGACATGAAAGAAATAAAGAAAATGAAGTGGGTTTTCTTACTAAAAAAAGTCTTGCAGGAAACATAGAGGAATGTTTAGCACTAGTGATACAATTGCAGGATTAATTATTAAACTAATAAAGAAATACAAACAAGATCATTCAAACGTATGCACCGACATCTCATACAAAGAAAGAAATAGAACATTTTTCTAAAGATACGGCGATATCTAGGAAAATTGATAAGATTCCATTCAAATTTGTTTTGGGTGATTTTAATCCTAAAGTAGGTAAAAAAAAAAAAAAAAAGAGAGAATCAGCAGTAGGTAAATTTGGAGTAGGCACAATGAATGACAGAGGAGACATGCAAGTAAAATTCGCTGAAAGAAACACTCTTAAAATCATGACCACCTTCCTTTATATAAAAGGAACATAGAAAATGGACATGGAGAAGCACAAAAGGAGAAACAAAAAATTGAATATATTTCATCCTCAGTGAAAAAGGTAATTTAGTTAAAAATATAAGAGTGGTAATCAAATTAAAGTCAAACGATCATAGAATGGTGAGAAGCAAAATTTGTTTAAAACTAAGGAAAGAGAGGGAGAAAAACTAATTGTAAGAAAGAAAATAAACACTCTGGTATCAAGAAAAAAGTCTGATGAGTTTAGTTTAGCAATATAAAATAGGTACTCCCGCCTATATGATGAAATGGAAGAAAGTAAAGAAAAATGACAAGTAATTTAACTAAATTTGCATTCTAATCATTACATGAGATGGGTGGAAAAGTTCCTAAACAAAATTAAGGAAACCTATCAAAAAAAAAAAAAAAAAAAAAAAAAAACCTCTACTAACAGAAAAGATTGGAAATGGGGGTAAAATCCAAAACAATAAATATACTAAAAACCCCAAGATATTCGTAAACACAATCAGACCAAAATTTAAGAGAGACTAAAGAAAGGAAGAAGCATCAAATTGATGAAAGGAATACTTGGAAAAGGGCACCAACAGATTTTTGTTTTAATGGATGAAAATGGGAATATTATCCGCAACAGACATGGAGTGATAAAAATTGCAGAGGATTTCTATACAATTCTAAACAACAGTGACATAAGAAGTAACTTTTGCAATATAAATAATAAAAATCTGAGCAGGTACCAAACGTAACTGTAGGAGAGGTAAAGAAAGCACTAAAAGAAGCAAAGGAGCAGGAGAAGATGGCCGAACAATTGATTTAATAATAGATGGAAGAGATTTTATAGTAGTAAAAGTCGCAGGACTTTAAACAAAATGTCTGAAAGAATGCTCTATACCTAGAGCTTAGAAAAACTTAATCTTCATACTAATTCGCAAAAAGGGAGACCAAAAAATCTGAAAATTTACCGCCCAATTGTATATAAAATATTTACAAAGATAATATTAGGCTGAATAGAAAGACAGGTAAACTTTAATCAACCAAGTGAGCAGTCAGGCTTTAGATGTGAGTATTCAACAACTGACCATATCAATGTAATGAGCCAGCTAATGGAAAAATAAGGAGTATGACGAAACACTATGGACCATTTATAGACCACGAGAAAGCTTTTGATTCTGTCAAAACCTCTTCTCAATGGGTTAAATGTTTTATTGATATCCGATTTTCGTGAGCAGATTTTAAGAATCAAAATTGTTCACGGACATGGAGCAAGGTATAATAAGACGTGGGTGGTACGTTGGGTCTCTCTGTCTGTCTGTCTCCCGAGACCATTGAAGAACGATTGAATGGTTATATATCAACAACTATGATGATCATATAAGACAAAATAATTATGAGAGAGAGAGAGAGAGAGAGAGAGAGAGAGAGAGAGAGAGAGAGAGAGAGAGAGAGAGAGACTTACAAGGAGTTACAAGGATTTTGGATGTCACAAAGACTTTTCAGTCCATCCGCGGAGACTCCATTTGCTCTTTGGTAGGGCAATTTAGTTTAAGCATTTGGAAAGTTCTTATGATCTTGTCAACTTATTCTTAAACTCGTTTACCGTGTAACTGTTTACTACATCTATTCCAAGTATTTGCTATTTTTAAGAGAGAGAGAGAGAGAGAGAGAGAGAGAGAGAGAGAGAGAGAGAGAGAGAGAGAGAGAGAGAGAGAGAGAGAGAGAGAGAGAGAGAGAGACCAACCCCAACTCATCAACTCTACCGACCAATCCGTATTCCCAATTTAAATCTGAAGTACCCACATATATCTCGTCCCATTGTCAGACCTTTGCCCATATAATGTATTCACTGACAACCCGCTTTATGAGGCACTGAGTAATTTTCTAACTGATTACTAAAAACACCTTAAAAAAAATAATAACGCTCATCAGTTAATTCATATTAAACTACGTTTTTATTTGTGTATAAGCATACACACATTTACTAATATATATATATATATATATATATATATATATATATATATATATATATATATATACATATATATATATACATACATACATATATATATATATATATATATATATATATATATATATATATATATATATATGCAACAAAACCACAAGAAAAAATGAAAATGACAGAATGAATATTGACTGGTTTCGTCTCATGACATCATTAAGGGTATTGTTAAAAAATTTAACTCTATATATATATACATATATATATATATATATATATATATATATATATATATATATATATACACACACAAACACACTAATACATTTAAATCAACTGTACTCTAAGCCTTAATCTTAACGTTACAAGACGGTTAGGTTTCATTATCATATCTCAGCATTTCCCAATATAGCTACTTGCCATGCAAGCTGGAAGCCGGACAGCGTCTACAGGTGTTCAAACAGGCAAACGAATGAAGACTATATAATATAAAACACATTTAAATAAACATAATAATTAAAAAACTATTTACACCCATAAATAATCTATAATAAATAATCCAGAAAAAAGCTTCTTCTAAATGTGTTTCCCATAAAATAATTGTAGAAAAGATTATGAGAATAAACAGGAGAATAATAACAATTTTTTTCCCCGCTATAGCCCTCGACCCAATAGCATCTTGATTTTCCAATAATAATAATAATAATAATAATAATAATAATAATAATAATAATAATAATAATAATAATAATAATAATAATAATAATAATAATAATAATAATACTGAAACA
>NC_090743.1:76939210-76954210 GCF_036898095.1 Palaemon carinicauda | reverse complement strand
CAGATATGGAGATTTATCCCTAGACTTGGGGATTTTGGGTGTCTGGTGGGGATACTCTATAAATTTCTATGAAGAAGAAACAAGACGAGAAAACCTTTATATTGTTACAATTAGTTTGCTTGCACTCAAATGAAGTATAGAGAGTAATTTCTATATTAGTAAAATTACAGAATTAGAAGAAAATATATTTGTGGAAATGCTGATTTTTGGATTGTTTTGGGGATTTTTTATCATGAGCTTTGGGGATTTTTAGACTAACCCATCTAGCAACACTGCAGTAAAAGTTAGTAAAGATTGAAATAGGTAAGGTAATGTATTGTGCCGCTGCTAACATGGGAGATAACGTAATTGGCTATGACGTCATCAAGGGGGGCTTATTTCGCCCAGAATCTTTGCAGCTACTTATAGTAGTCAAATGTTACAGCCCTTTTTCAGCGTCTTCGATCAGGGGTACATGTATATGAACCAACACTGAAGGAAAGATATAAGGCAGAATTTGATAACGGCACCCCCTCTCCCCCAAACCAAAAAAACCTATCGAGGCTCAAACTGCAACTTTCAAAGCAATGCTTCAAATAAGACTCCGCATGTTTTGTTCTCTATGTACAGACTAGTGTACGTGTTCCGTTAAAATTGACGGCAATACTTACAATGTATCTAGTACATTATGTTGCTCTTCCTTTTTTTCTTTTAAGATTTTTATATAGTCAAATGTGGAGTCTAATTCCCGTAGACTACATTTATCACAAACATACAAATAAATTCACATATATAAATTTTACCGACACAGCCTTAGCAACAACAAGAAAAAAACATATGCTACTTAGTTGAAAGTATCGGGGCACATATAACCCTAAAACCATAGATGTATCACACCAGCTTCGTCAAAAGAACTTTCTTAAAAACTAGTGAACTAAAAAAAGAATCGAACCTACCTGTTTAAGGCACAAGTAAAGGACGGTTGATGCAAGGCGCTGCGAAAGCAGGATATCGGACCAGAGCAAGCGTTGAGGTGAGATTTGAGTGGAAGGTGGGCCGGGCTGCTTCAGCGAGTCGGTCAGGGAACGAAGAAGAAGAAAATCACTCGGGTCGGTGTCTTTTTAAGCACTCCTCAGCAACACCTGCAAAAGGACAAATGCAAATACTTATAGAAAACGAGAATTTCTCAGAACTTACCGTTCACTCAGTGATGCTATTTATGTATATTTAGAATAAAGAGGAAGAGATTTGGGGAGTGTTGCAGAGAGAGAGAGAGAGAGAGAGAGACTACACACACACATATACATATACATAATATATATATATATATATATATATATATATATATATATATATATGATATTGTATACATATATTCACTACACACATACAAAAACACACACACACACACACATATATATATATATATATATATATATATATATATATATATATATATAGATATAGACTGTACACACACACACACACACACACACACATATATATATATAATATATATATATATATATATGTATGTATATATATATCGTTTGGCTGTAAAGAAGCAAGTTGATATCTATTATTGTGATATATCTATTGGAAGGAGAGAGAGAGAGAGAGAGAGAGAGAGAGAGAGAGAGAGAGAGAGAGAGAGCATGTCGAAGAAATCGAACACGGGATGTTAAAAGTAATGTAACAAAGAGGCAGGATGACTCCACCACTTTCACACGTCTAGTCGGAAAATACGCCACACTGCTTGTACTCTTCTCCTTTTGTTATCATCATCATTATTATTACTACTACTATTCTTACTATAAAAATGCTTAAATATGAAGAGATTCACAGGCAAGAATGCAAAATGAAAAAGCTCAATAGCCTGGTCCTTCTTGGTCCTTGCTTGATGGAGAGGGGGCGTGGGCGCTAATCATATGTAAATAGGGTCAGTCTCTAGGGCTTTATCCTGTCCCTTTTGCCTTTGCCACTTGTAAGCAACCATTAAACCTTTAAGTGAAGGTTTGGCAAACACAGAGGTTGAGAGGTTAATGCAATCTCTCTCTCTCTCTCTCTCTCTCTCTCTCTCTCTCTCTCTCTCTCTCTCTCTCTCTCTCTCTCTCTCTCTCTCTCTCTATATATATATATATATAAAATAAAGAGCATGTATCTGGCTACATACTTACATACACATATACTGTACACACACACATATACATACACACACACACACATATATATATATACACACACATATATATATATATATATATATATATAATATATATAATATCAGAATGCACACTGAAAGCACGATCTCCTACAATTTGACCAAACTACCACATGATAAGGAGGGGTTGAAGAGGGATGAATCTGTGCGTGTGCGAGCGTGTACTATCTAAATATCTAGTCGTCAAATTTGAAGAGTCGCGTACACTAGTCGAGTGTATATGTGTACGTATGTATGGACATATTGTAAAGGTATTTTTTATTTGATAGATACACTTAAAAGCTTCCTGACGAGCTATTCACGATAAAATCTCCCAAGTTATAAATTTGACAAGTGGAAAGTTTATAACCATTTGGCATCAAACACTCAGCTTCTTCTCTGTTTACAAACCTCGCCTTTATTATGACTAGAAACATAATATCTCATTGCTGAAGACTGAAGTAGTACGTCATGGCTGTGTTTAGGTTACAGCTATTATTATAGTCATAACATTATTAAAAAAAACATGTAATATTATATGTCTTTAACAAAAATAATCCTCATGATGGGAAACTAGTTTATAATACAAGACCTCTCAAAATAAAAATCTTTATGATGGTAAACAGCATTATTGTTGTCATTGTTTATGAATTATAATTTGATGTACATGCATAAAATGTCAATTAATAATAATGACAAAACAAATAATAATGATGATAATTATGATATTAATAGTAAAAGGAAATATTATAGATAGATATATGTATAAATGTCAATTGATAATATTACTGTAGAAATAATAATGGTGATAAATATCTAATAGTAAAATGACATAACACAAACAGAATTTTAATACTGAAGACCTAGGAGGAAGGAAGAGAAGAGAAATCTGAAAGTGCATACTTGATTCAATGGAAAAAAATTACGAACAATAAATAAACAACAAACAACTCACTAAGCGAAGGGCTATAAAAAGAGCAATTGTACCAATGACTATTAATTTACTGATGGTGTTCAAAGTGATAAGCCTTTTATACGGTCTTAATTATGTATGATTCAAGTTAGTCCTCTCATGGTTGGCCACCATTAAATGCCAGTATCAGATATGACGCAAGGTAATCTGGGCTGACAACTTAATCCCAACTTCGTAATCCATCAATGGACTACAACGAGTGGTAGTATTGGTAGTTGTGGTAGCCTATTGGAAACGTCCCTGCATCGTTATCTCCTGGACGGAGATTCGAGACCATCTTAATATCCACCATCATTGTGACCTAGGGATGGGTTTTTTTTTTTTTTGGGAGACCCTGTAAGTCTACCTATTGAGTCATCAGCGAGCCATTGCCTGGCCATCTCTGAGGTGGCCAAGGGGGCTTGGGTGCTGATCATACGTATATATGGTCTGTATATTGTCACCGTCCCTTACTTCTCTCATTAATTAGCGACCTTTAAACCCTTTAAATGTGTGTAGCAATAAAATATGTCCAAAATAAGACAACGATTGTGAAGACGTAAAATATCTTTCTAAATGTTTCGTTGGCAACATCACACGAGTTCATCTTGAGAGAAAAATAAATAAACATAACCTCAAGTGTAGAACATGATTGGATCGCTTCAATGATTCTCTATGAATAACTCCATCTTGAAGAATTATTTGTGGGCAATGGACTTTGAAATGCTTCCTAGGTTACATTGTAAGACAATGGTGGTCCTTTACTAAAGAACGCCAGTTCGAACTCCCTAACAGTTAAAGGACTGGGAGGATACTCTACCTACGGAAGAGCAGGAGAAGCAAGTCCTTCATTCGTATGATTGAGGCTAATCAGTCAAAAGTAGGTTTAAATCAAACAGATGCAAGTTGCATAACCTAAGTTTAAATGTTAAAAATACACCTAAATTAGTCATTTGAGTTCAATGGTAATTTTAAATGGTCCTTCATGTACAGTCCAATGGCAAGATCAAAGCCAGTTTAACTGATGGAAGTCAGCATATACTATTGTTAATCAATGCGAAGGTATTCATATTATTCAAGTATCATAATTTATAGATTAATGACAAAAAGTCGACCTCCACATGTCAGTACGAAACTTTAAAAGCCAGATAACAATTGAGCACAACAAGAAAGCCTTGTATAGCCAGGTAAAGTTACTCTGATAATAGCAGGGTTTGAAATTACGATATTAAATTAAAGATGCTTATCATGAACTTCCTAGAACAGGGTAGTCTAACTTCATTGATATCTCGGACCACTTCAAGTATAAACAGTTACATGGGGGGGGGGGATTTAAAAGATAAATAGAAAAATGATATATATATATATGTATATATATGCATATACACACATATATATGTATATATTGCATATATATATATATATATATATATATATATATATATATATATATATATATATATACACACACACATTATCATTTAAGAACTAAGGCCAGAGCAGGGCCTACTCGTAAAATAAAATTAATAATAGCAAAATCTATAGAAATATATGTCAATAACTGTTGTGAACGAATGAAGAAGTGGTTGTTATCTGTGCTTTGCAATGAGAAGTGTAGTTAGGATGCTTTTTCTTATTCAAGGGCCTCCATATCAATAACAAAGTTAGTAGTGACAAGCTTAAGACACACTACCAGAGATTGATGGTTTTGGAATTTACTAACTTCACACGAGTATATAAAATGATGTTTTCACATATTCTGTACTATCAAACATAGAACGTAGCTTAAAGGCAAAGTCTCTCAACTTGAGGAACACGTCCTTACAAACCAACTTCAGAAATTTTGCTTTTCAATTTTTTTTTTCTTTTTGCAAACAACGTTGAATCAAGCTGAAGTTTTGGTAACTGTGCCTCCACATTTAATTCCATTGTGTTATTATATAACAGAAGATGGGGCATCAGTTTCTCGAAGTCGCTAAATCTATTTCCATATTCAAGAGATAAACTTTAATTTATTTGATAAAGCATGAAAAGTCTGACTTTCTGTCATGGAAAGTTTGCACGATCATTATTTCTCAAGTAAGTACTGAATAGTAACAGCTTATTGTGAAAAACATCAATGTATCCAACAAGTTGAGAAGCATTTTGTTATGTGCCCTGTATGCCTCAGATTAAGTACATTAAAGTAGTTACTTATGACAGAAAAGCTAAAGCAAATCAGGTCTCTACCTTTTAGCGGGGCTTCGTGCAATTCTGGTATTGCCAAGCTATTCATGTTGAAGAAAGAAAAGATTATCTTTTCCAGCACTAATCCACCTGATACTTAAGTGTTGGGGTACATCACTAAATTCTATATTTACTTCTTCAAAGAAAGATATAAATTTTCTGTGTCGTTGAGATTTATTACCACCTCTGATTAAATTCACTATCTTTACCACACTCTTAAAGGCATTACTCATCTGTAATACAATGCCACATAATGTTTCTTGGTGGATAATGCAGTAGAGTAAGATACAATTTTTCTTCAGTAAACCAACCAGTACCACATTACTGCCAATCAAAGCTCTTGCACCATCTGTTGCAATGCAGGAGCATTTTAAAAATCCTCCACATTTGTTGACAACTGACTCAAGTGCAGCCTAAAATATCTGAGTCTTTTTAATTTTCAGTCATATTCTCGTGTAAAAAAAAAAAAACTCCAATATCAACTCTAAATATTTAACTATTAGTTTTTAGAGACGTGAGACCCGCATCAGCTTTCTGTTGAAGGTTAGACGTTGAAATTGCGTTTCTCGAACACGTGGAATACGTTTTTTATTCTTACTACCACTCAGCGACTTCAACTTAACCATCTCTTCAAGTACCACTAAAATCATCATCTATAGTATGGGTGTATACGAGTAACTGGCTGGTGTCACTTATATCTGTACTCCTCATATGAAGCCAATACAATTATTTGCAGTGTTTCCTTACATCTCTCAGATTTAATGGAAAATGCTCAATAATTACTCTTCTTGCAACTGTTGGTGGGTTAATGACACGCTTTCAAATTCCCTGAGTAATTCTAGATGATAATATTACCTTAAACGGCTAAGTGGTGGTATTTTGATAAACACCTGCTTTAATACAAGTACCAATGCTGTCTTAGCTTAGAGAGAGAGAGAGAGAGAGAGAGAGAGAGAGAGAGAGAGAGAGAGAGAGAGAGAGAGAGAGAGAGAGAGAGAGAGAGAGCTGTAACTAACCCATAAAATTTACTACTTCATATACAGACATAGAAACTCAGTATTTTTCGTGTACAAATTAATTTGTAATAGAAGGGATCGTGGGCCACATATAATCAACCGGCGGGTCACATATGGCCCGCGGGACTGTAGTTGAACCAGCCTGATCTAGAACACAATTTAAGCAAAATGCAATAACTGTCGTTATAGTTGAGCTAGAAAACGGCAAACCGCTATAAAGGTCCCTTGAAACCGCTGAAATAATTGTACTGAAGTGAGTACTTGGGGAAAAAAGAAAGTTACTCTATTACCAGAAACTGTAGATACTATATAATAAAATGTATACTTATCCATACTGAACTGAGGAACTGTTTCACAGTTAGATTAGAATTACTCAGTAAGAACTATTACCGCCTCTACATAGTTTAATTTTCAATTTTAGCAGTTGCACTACAGTGTAAAGTAAAGAGAGGTTGTCTAAATACATACGTAATGACAAAGGAATAGCTAAGCTGCCATAAAATTATCTTTACTGCAAATATCAAGTAAGGGGAAGAAGATAAATACTGGATTTTGGTTGATTTATGATTATCTGACGATACGAAAGATAAAAAAGAGAAGAAGCAGAGAGAAATAGGATACTGTTTCAAGTCTGGATTATATATATATATAGTATATATATATATATATATATATATATATATATACAAGAGAGAGAGAGGAGAGAGAGAGAGAGAGAGAGAGAGAGAGAGAGAGAGAGAACATTCATATGACTGAATATTTTCTACGACTGATACTATCTATAGTCTAAATTCATTTGAAAGCAAAAACGAAGATATTGCAAAAGCATGTACATGCATTTACACATCGTATTAAAAACTACAGCTGTTTCTGCGCAAAGTCTGTCGTACGAAATGTATATTTATCAATGCAGTTCGCTCTCCAGTATATGTTAACTAGACAAATTTATAACTTCAGTAGTACAGGCGAATTCATTCAATTTCCCCATCATTCAAAACAGCTGTTGCTTTGTGTACACGCCTCAAGATTTGTTACATGCTTTTGTGGGACCAAAAAGTAAACATGGGTTTAGTGTTTAAAACAAACGGCCCAGGGGAGGTGATATTATTTTACAATACAGACTTTTATCAACTAATAGTCTGAGTCACTGCTACAAGAATTTTTTGTTTGTTTGTTTGTGTGTTTGATAGTTTGTTTGTTTGTGCTTTATCAAAGACCAATAAATTTGTGATTCCAGTTACTTTCGTTACTACTACTACTACTACTACTACTACTACTACTACTACTACTACTACTAGTAATAATAATAATAATAATAATAATAATAATAATAATAATACTACTACTACTACTACTACTACTAATAATAATAATAATAATAATAATAATAATAATAATAATAATAATAATAATAATACTTTGATAGAACAGTAAATTACTTTTGCCAGCCTCGTTAATTTACTCTACATTAAAACTAGAATTTACAAAGGAAAAAAGATACATAACAATAACTAATACTAATTTGTTGAAACATATACCAATCTACAAACACTGTTAGTTCACTCTACGATAAAACTAGAGTTTAGAATGAAAAAATAAACATACAAAATTACTAAATATTCTAAAATAAATAAGAAAAAATTATGTCTCTCTCCCAGCAAGATGATTAAACAGCGCTGTCATTATACAAATGATCCTTTACATGACTTAATTAGAGACACTTTTCAATGACAACTCTCGACACCTCCTATGATTACCAGTTAAGAGAGAGAGAGAGAGAGAGAGAGAGAGAGAGAGAGAGATTTAAAAAATTGTATCATTCATTGTATTCAAGATATCTTAGTTTATACTTCATCTCTCTCTCTCTCTCTCTCTCTCTCTCTCTCTCTCTCTCTCATAGATTTAATGTACCTTATTTCTTCTTAAAAAGGGAATGCATTAAAACCAAATTTAATTACAAACATACATGTATAATATATACTTCATATATATACATATATATATATATATATATATATACACACACACACATAACCACTCTCTCTCTCTCTCTCTCTCTCTCTCTCTCTCTATATATATATATATATATATCATCTTCTCCTACGCCTATTGACGCAAAGGGCTCAGTTAGATTTCGCCAGTCATCTCTATCTTTAAGCTTTTAAATAATTTTTCGGTGTCAAGACTTTAGGTTGTTGTATTGAGATATTGACATTGTTTAGGATTTTAGGGCAAGTTTTAATATTTATATCTATACAGTGTTAAGTGATATATATATATATATATATATATATACTGAAGTATCAATTAACACTCTATAAACATACCTAAAATCCTAAACAATGTCAATATTTCAATACAACATCCTAAAGTCTTAACACCGAAATATGAAAAGTAATTCTTCGGTAAGAACACCGATGAGAATGTACGGTCTATTTGACTACATGTTCTCATTGATACAGCAACAACAACAAACGTAGGAGTTTCTTGTCCTCTGCAGGTCAAAGGACTCGGACATGTCAATTCATCATCTGGTCTTTGGCCAGTTTTCATCACCACGCTGGCCATTCCGGATTCGTGATGGCGGGAGACTTTAGTATACTTGATCACAGCAAATCAACCTAGTATGAGTTCCCCTTACTAGTAAATCTTTGCTGATCACGGCGATGCATAAAACCCTTCACCACGTTAGGGTA
The DNA here is from genome assembly GCF_036898095.1 of Palaemon carinicauda. NCBI lineage: Eukaryota > Metazoa > Arthropoda > Malacostraca > Decapoda > Palaemonidae > Palaemon > Palaemon carinicauda. The sequence continues at coordinate 76,945,141 of NC_090743.1, read as the reverse complement.
TCCCTATTCAGATACAGCTATTGACATTTATGGGAAATTACAACAAATTAGAAGTGACTGTAAAAAGGCAAGATGCCACCAGCGCTGCATCAACAGGGCATTCAACACTTCATGAGAGGGGCGCCACTCACGTTTGTCACGGTATTAGTGCCTTAGAATGCAACGCTGATTTCCTAAATATTATCAGGGGAGATAAACAATGACTCAGAGAGAGAGAGAGAGAGAGAGAGAGAGAGAGAGAGAGAGAGAGAGACTACTCTGACGTACTAATGTATGTGTATCTACAGTACGTCAGGGTACATCATAGCAATAGGTATACATAAATTGCAATCTTGTTTTGTCATAGAATAATAATAATAATAATAATAATAAAATACTCACTAGTTATATATACAAGGGTTTTATACTGATACACTCACTATTTAAAAGTTGCTCTAAATTCATATCTCAAACGTAAATCATTTGATTACCGATTCAATAATTCATCATTTAGCTAAAACGATAATTCACTCCAAGCCATTTAAGAATAAAACAAAAAACTAATTTAAGAAGACAGTAATTCTTGGCAAAGCAGCTACAAATGAATCATGAGCTTTTAGAGTTGGAAAAATTATTTTTTTTCTTTAAAATGACGTTTCTCTCTCTCTCTCTCTCTCTCTCTCTCTCTCTCTCTCTCTCTCTCAAATTTAGTGGCAGCTGCACCACCGTGACGAGGGGACTTTTTGCCGAGACATGTCCAACACCAGTTTATTAATTCCAAGATTCATTCTCCAACAGGTGTATGTAAGAGGCGGGGGCGGGCCAACGATTCACCTCCTAATAATTCTGACTTTTCTTTCTACTTCATACTGCTGCTATACCGAAATATGTTCCCCATGTTTAACATAGTACTGATTGAAAGTTAATTCAATTGGCCCACAATTAATTCCGTTTTTTCAGTCAATAGAAAATTGGTTAAACACACGCTTTTCAATTAATAACGATACAGCTGTTAGCAACAATATTTCGTATCAACATATTTACAATGAATTATTTACAATTATTTGTTAATTCTAGATAAATATTTAACACCACTCGAGTGTCTACCTAAATAAAATAAGACCCATTTAAGAATATCGTTACTTCTGACTAACCAGTTTTGTAATTGATTTGATAAACTCCCCCTCTCTCTCTCTCTCTCTCTCTCTCTCTCTCTCTCTATATATATATATATGTGTGTGTGTATGTGTGTGTGCGCGCGCGCGAGCGGGCGCCCATATACGTAATGGTCTATATACAGTCGGCATCAAAACTGATGATACAAATTTCAAAAGAATTTCGCTCGAAATTCACTAAGTGGCAACTACAACGCGTATCTCAAAACTTTTTTTTTTTCCTACATGCAAGCTCTATTAAGGAAAATAAAGCTAATATATGATGCACAAATATCAAATCTATGATATTTATAAGAATCATAAGATAAAATTCGGTAATAGTAATTATTTCAAACTACAGGAGGTTGGGCTCAAGATAAACTAAAGAAAGACAGAGCTGATGAGAACGGAATATGTAATGGAAGATGAAATATCATTGGAAGGAGAAAGGATTAATTAGGTACAATCATTTGAATTAGGAACTGATCTCTAAACAAGGTCTTTAGAATTGGAGTTTAATGAAAAATTGAAAAAAGCAAACCAGACAATGGCTAGGTTAAATAGAATTTTGGAAATCAAATAACCTTAAATTATACGTAAAAATCAGGCTATATAACAGTTTAGTGAGATCGGTATTACTACATGGACTTGAGTCGTGGTATGACAATGAAACAATATCCAACAGAATTTTAGATTTGGGAACAAAGCCCTCAGAAGAATATTGGGAGATAAATGGCAGGACAGGATTAAAAATAAAACTGTAAGAGAGATTACTCGAGTGCCACATGTGTATGAAATCATGATGAGGGGTAGATGGAGATGGTTTGGGCATGCTTTCCGCACTCCCCACGAGAGATTAATTCACCAAACTTTCAACTGGGCTTCACAAGGCACTAGAAGAGTTGGAAGACCCAGACCTACATGAGTGAGGACTATGAAGCATTAAGTATGAGATGACGAATGGAGAAGTATTGATTCAAAAGCTCAAGATAGACAACTGGCAAAATCTAACCGAGGCCCTTTACGTCAATAGGCGTAGGAGATGATGATGATAGTAATTGCTTCAAACTACAGAGAGAAACAATTTGAAATTTACATTAAAAACAGGAATACCAAGATTATCTATGTATATCTCGAGCAATGTGGAAACAAATATTTTAATATCCTAGAGTATTAATAAATATATTAGCGATGATGCATAAACCATGCAATAGCATATAAAACGAAAATCACCATAACCTTAAAACATAATCAACCACGAACGCAGCTAGATTCAACAGAGATGTTGAGCTAACCATGTATCAGATGTTAAATGCTCATGTAACCTGGATTTCGTTTTTTTCACATAAACTTGAGTTATTTATTTACTGTATATTTCAATGTTGAGATGCTAAACTTCTTTGTATTTTATCAAAAGAAATCATAATAATTTTCGATGCAACGCTATACAAGTAGAAGGTTAATTTTGAAATTACATTAAGCCAATGATTAGGGAGTCTTTCCTGATGCCATTCAATGTTGACCACTCGTTAACGCACGTAGAGCAGCATATGTTCCTACAAGGAAGTTTTTTGTTTTTGTTTAATAAACATCTATTGAATTAACATTGACCATTCGCTGAGAAATACCTTCTGTGACTGCGGTTAATTACTGATACTTATTATCATAAAGAGGAAAACAATAATCATAATAAAATATACTTACTGGCAACCCCACAAGATTTTTTTGCCATTTTTAGCATCAGTTTTGGCGCCTACTGTACCAGGTGTGATTAAAATCCTTTCGACCGTATTTATGGGGGAGCAGGGAGGGGAGAACTACTCTTTCAAAGCAAATGTGACAGACAGACAGACAGGCAGACAGATAGATGGAAAATTTTCCTTCCTTCACATACATTATATTCATCTGTTTGAAAGTCCCGATGTTACGATAAGCTTGACAGACGAAATGGAGGATAAACATACGGAAAGACGGGTAGGCTATACAAGCACACAGTAACAGTACACAGATGGAGAAATAGTAACCCCAAGAAAGGTATACAAGGATACAGTCAAACAGAGGAAAAAATGGCGCCCTCCCCAGCCCCCTATCATCTTGGAATTTTTCATTAGTATTAATATATGAATCACAAAGGAAATCTTTGAACGGTAAAGTAATCAGTCAATTAGTACACAGAGGAATAGAGGATGACAGAATATAAGTGGATTCAACGAAAAAACTATGGATAACTAATGCCATTAATAAAAACATATAGTAGATAGGTAATTCAATTGGCTTAAGAAGAAAGAGAAAAGGATTGAAGCACTAACCACAAAGTTTGATTGATAAGGATGATGACTTTTATTAACTTTTTTTTTTAATTTTATATAAATGTTGACATTAATGGCCTAAAATTCTCAAACATTTCTATGTGAACATCAGCAGAAAACGTTAGGAGAACAGACTGTTAAATATTAAGCAGACCAAAATTAGAACACCACCTGAAGTTCCAAAGAATGTAGACAAATTAGTGTAAGACGGCTGTTAATAGTGACCCTTCTTGGAAATAAGCTGTTCATGAACATTCTTCTAATGTAAAGAAGCCACTGAATAGAAAGTGCTTGAAAAATAAGCTCCCAGATCTGTTTTACAAACGGTAAACATATCACTTTATTCGAAGTGTATATTCAAATATTTTACATTGTAAACATTTGTATAAGGAAATAATTTCAATAAAAAATTAAACTGAATTTTCTTTTTTAACTGTAATTCAGAAAAAAAAAAATCCAGGCAGCTTTATATAATCAGAAATTTCTTTATGCACATTCAGGAATGAATAGCATTGAATGTTACAGTAGACAGACGAATTATATAACTGATATTGTTAAGTTGCAATATTTTAGAGAACTTTACCACGCAGAACACTATCTCTCCCAAAATATAATTTGCATGCATATATAATAACAATAAAGAAAATACTCAGAAGACTGAAATAAGAAAAGGCTTAAAACATTAAATATCTTTCATGAACTTCAATAGGTAACCAAATCAGTTTCTCTCTCACTTTGCTTTTATTTTTTTTTAAAGTTGGGAAACAAATCAACCACATTAAATATACGATAATAATTAAATAAAAGTGTTTTTTTTTCACGATTTAATTGATTTTGTGGGTACATGCATCAACCTGTGCTATACTTCCTTTTTTCCAGTTACACAGAATATAAAAATAGCAAGAAAACATCCAATACAGAAGATATGTGAATTCAGGATAAGTTTACATATCTCGTTTCTTAATTTATGGGTGGAGTCAGACCCCATTTCCATAATGCAAATAGAAATGTTCTTATTAGTAATTTTTTATGCCATTCAGAATCCCAGAGATGTAAGGCTGACAGATGGCGCTAGTGTACTGTAGGTTTACTTAGAAGACAAAAGAAGACATCATTAATATGATAAATTAGTGTACGTGACCTGTCAAAAATGACGGCTAAATAGATAAATATACCCCTTTTCTAACTACAATAACTACGGGCTGCAAGATTGCAAAAGCCCGTGTCTGGCCAAAAGGGCCAGGCAATCTCTACAAACAACTACAATCACTTTCACCGGAGTATGAGTACTCCCTCTCTCTCTATCCTCAGGACGAGGAGAGACAGTAGTTAGGATATATATATATATATATATATGTGTGTGTGTGTGTGTGTGTGTGTGTCCATAGCCAGGATAAAAGTAACTGAAAGATGAATACACATAATTTCATGCATAGCATAAAACATTAGAAGTTTGCCATCTGATGTAAAATCCTCTACAAGTGAATTATTTTGGTAAGAAAAAGAGCCAAATGCAGTGAATTTGTAAATAAGAGATAAGAAACATCTGTCATAAAAGTTTTCTGAAACTGAAGGAATTTCAGATCTGTAAAATGTTTTGATTAATTTTTTGGTCACAGAGATGAGGAATGTGATGAAGGAAGAACATATCTATTGTGTCTATTTGTTTTCTTCAGCGAAAGAGTTATGTTCCGCTACATGATAGAAAATAAAAAATCTTGAAGGAAGAAAAGGATGTAATGTTTAGGGCCTTTGGTGAAAGGAGAAGGAAAATGTCAACGCAAAATGGTAACAACGCAACAGTTAGAAAGAGGAATTCAAAAAACATTTTCAGGATCTAAAGTTTGGATGACTGACATTTTTTATAAATGGATTCCTGGCGTCATGTGACCTACATGTAACCTGTAAAATAAAATAAAAAATTCTATAGGATTTCGACTTGCGGATGCTAATGTTTTAAGATATTCTGGAGAGAGAGAGAGAGAGAGAGAGAGAGAGAGAGAGAGAGAGAGGATGACTCACTGGGTAAAACAGAAACCAAGGAGTAAGTAACCAATGTCTGCCTCAGCTTCACGGCTGAGCCATGCACCCAGAGACGCCAGCCACCCAAGTACCACACCCTCCCGCCCCCCTTCACCAATCCCCCGCCCACGCAAGCCTTCCTTCCCGCCCAGCCACCCTCAGACCAATTAACTCCCACCCTACTCTATACATTAATTACTAGAAGACTCTCCGTCATCCACCTGCCTTTGATTCATCATTTCAGGTAGACATCAACATCCCCCCCCCCCCTCTCTCTCTCTCTCTCTCTCTCTCTCTCTCTCTCTCTCTCTCTCTCTCCTGAACAACAGGAACTGGCTGTAGTTTTAAGCCATTGTCAGTTCCTTTAAAAGCTAGTATGTATATATACTGTATATATATGCATATATATCTGTATATATATACATATATATAAATATACGTATATATATATACATATATATATATAT
>NC_090743.1:76921710-76934210 GCF_036898095.1 Palaemon carinicauda | reverse complement strand
ATTTATTTTTTATCATAGTAAGAAAGTTTTATGACACTTTGCCTGCTGTAAAAGATTACAAAAATTTTGGTAAAGAAAGAAAAGGTCCAAAACGAACCTCCTGGTTTTAGGAACGTTACGTACCAAAAAGGTCTAACTTGAGGCAAGTCCAAACCTTAGGGACGTTACTTCCAAAGAGGTTACGAAGGCACAGCCTGCCCTTAGGGGGGTTACGTACCTTACACAGCCATGACCTAACTAGTCCACTAAGAACTAGTGGTGAGTGAGTAAACGAGTCGATTTCATTCCCACGAACTTTAGACGATAGGCCACACATAAATATAGATTAAAATATTTCTTTAATGCAGGATGATAAAACCAATAATAGTTTACCACATCTTTGTAAGAAGGACTATTCTCTGAAAGCATCCTTTTCCGTCCTCTCAGTACCAGCCTTATTACTCTTTTTCTTTTCCAGCGTGATCCCTATACATTAAGGCGTCGGCTACCCGATGCGCCCTCTCCAATGCCTTCTTTCAAAGGTACTCTCGCGTCTTATCTCATCTCCTTCAAGAAACCCACACAGCTTTTGATTTTCACTTTTGGTTCACAATACTTCGGCTTCCTTCCACAGATCTATCCAAATTCTCCAATTTCTTTTTAAAGGCCGCTCATGAATGGTAGGCGCAAGGTACAGTGACACTGCCCTGAGACTCTATATATATATATATATATATATATATATATATATATATATATATATATATATATATATGTGTGTGTGTGTGTGTGTGTGTGTGTCTGTGATCAACGCACAAGCCCTCTCTCCACCCAAGCTAGGACCAGGGAGGGCTAGACCATGGCTGATGATGAATTATAGGCTCCCCCAAAACCCCATCTTTAGTTTACAAGGACAGCGAGGTTGCAGACACTACTACAAACTATCGAGCTTGAGCGGTTCTCAAACACCAGTCCAGGAGATCGCCAGGCAGAGACGTTTCTAATAGGCTACCCCTACCATAAATTTAATGCTGTTATAGAAGTTAATCACGACGTCATTGCATATTGATTATAAACAGAATTGTAGGTTAAGAAGATGGAATAATATAATTTTCAACAAATTGTAAAATATTTAAAAAATAATTCTACCTTATAAATCTACATATGTTAAAATCGTCATTAGTAGAAGTCTCATCGTAGACAGTATCACAGCATACACTGAAACAAACACAGCAAAGACACAAAATCGTGCTGTAGCGACTAAGTCCCCTAGCAACGGTTGGCCAACATAAACATAACAAGAGACTCCACTATCGTCAAGAAGAAGATGCAGACATGATTCAATTTTCAAGTTTCCTATTGCAATAAATCAATGAATTTTGATTCAAACAGAGTGAAAATAAGTTAATCAAGGGTGAATTATATTGGTAAAACTGGTCATGGGATACAAGCGCTTGTAAATTGCAGCCCTCGGCAGGTGCTTTCAATTTAGATAAAATATTGGGAGAAGATCGTGTTCCATGTGATGACAAACGATGTTGGGAAACACTTTGTGAACGCGTCTGCTCATGCTGATGTGGCTCAGTGTCATAAACACACACACACAGAGAGAGAGAGAGAGAGAGAGAGAGAGAGAGAGAGAGAGAGAGAGAGAGAGAGAGAGAGAGAGAGTTGAAATGGACTATAATATGAAAGATTGAAAGGTTTAAATAAAACGGTAAATAAAATCTATCGTAAGGATTCATAATGCATTTATGTATGTATGTAGGTATGCATGCATGTAAATATATGCATACATTTCTATATGTATACACATTTTATATATATATATATATATATATATATATATATAATATATATATATAATATATATATATATATAAATGTATATATATATATAATATATATATATAAATGTATATATATATAATATATATATATATATATATATATATATATATATATATATATATTTATGTATACATATATATATATATATGTTTATATATATATATATATATATATATATATATATATATATATAAATATATTTATATATGCATATATATACATATATCTACATTTAAATATATATATAAATATATATATATATATATATATATATATATATATATATATAAAATACATATATATATCCACATATATATAGTCAAAATTTTTCCAATTGACAGTTATTAACAAACTAAATACAAGGGTGTCATATAAAACTTTATGATGAAAATCTTGAAGCCATCAATGCAATTTCATCAAGTTAAAAGCCAAATCTTGCCGGGTAATTAAACTTAATTACCCACAGGCGTGTGTGTGTACATCTCCCAAAAATACACCCTCGAAGATTCTACAAGAATGACTCATTCCCTCTAAATAAACACACGTTCGAGAAAAATAAGATAAAATCTAAAAATCAAGACTCTTCAAAATCAAGAAATGACATTAATGACGTACCTTGTGTCTTCATTTACTCATCCCAGGTTTTTCAGGGCGCCAACTACCACTACTACCACTACCACCACAGCTACTCTCGCCCCTCGACCCCTCATCCCTCTCAGGGGAAGTGGGCAAAAATGGAAGGGCTAAAAACTCATATGCCACGAGTCCAAATAGATGCCACGGAAAATATAACGAAGAGCATACAGGTGTCTTGCACTCTATGCATGGATGCATCTGTGTGTTTATGTTTCTGTCATTGTGTCAGTTTGTCAATATGTAGTTTATATATATATATATATATATATATATATATATATATTATATATATATTATATATATATATATATATATATATATATATATATATATATATATTATATATATATATATTTATATCATGAAAACATGGATTAAATATAAAACACCACGAAGAAAATGAAATAGCCATGGCATAAGAAATTTACACCGTTATTCTATGATGAAAATACAGTACACAAAAAATATACGGTCAGATGAATTTCTTTTTTTTTTTTCGCCATCAAGTAGATTGAGGCACTCTAACACTGTGTGTGTGCGTGTGTGTTATTGACGAATCTTTTACTTTAGTACACCTGACCTGGTGTTACTTTAAGTAAAAAACAGGATTATCGATTTGTTGTATATATTTGCATGTGGATAATTAGACTCATAAGAATGCGTATGTATTTACATATTTCTTTGGAAATGAATGTATCCAGTTTATATTTACTCAGGCTTATATTTATATTCTCATCAAAACATTCTTAGATTAAAATACAGACTATATTACATTTCCTTCAAGCCTTTTATTTAACTACACTAACCTGTTATGGACTTGACAATTTAACATATGAGTACACACTTTTCGCAGATATTTGTCATTTTGAAAATAAAATTGTTCACATATATTGCAGGGGATTCATTACATGATATTCGACATACAGTAAGGCAACGCCAGAAGAGCTCTTTACAAGTACCATTTTTTTTTTTTTTGTTATTAGATGCCACATAACATTAGAAGTGTTTTTCTCAGATGGGTAATAGCTTTGAAGTTATTACTAAAATTGTAGTTATGATCATAAAATGTCTTTTCTTATCATTGTGATTATTTACGAAATGTTTCTACTTCACATTCCATTTTTTTCTTTTTAGTTTTAGTTAACATTTACATTCTCAATTCTAACCATTGCTGACGAATCATTAATATAGTCCGAGCACTTTGATTAATAAAACCGAATTAAACAAAATTTGAAAAACATTCAAAGATATGATCGATGTTGTAATTCATAGTTAACTTAAAACTCTAAATATGATGCCAAAAGGATAACCAAACAAGCTTCCAAATCCGGAGCCTTTGTAATTCGTTGGGACAGACCGGGTGTAAAATTTCAAAAGTTATGATTGACAACAAACATTTTATAAGGGAAGCATGTACAAAAACACCACCTAATCTAAGGTTCCCCACCTAACCTAACCTAGGAGCCGTATCCTTAGCTACCGGGGGACTACGCCCCCGGCAACACCCTTAGACTGTCGTAGTCTTAGCTTATCCTAAGACTAAGTCTCAATGTTGTGTTCACTTACATATCGGCTTCACTTCTGGCAAGATAAATCGGATTATTTCGTCAAACGTAAAACTAGCTTCATTTTATCGTATTTCAGATAAAAATCAACAGCAACGTACCCATCCTGAAAATCGATTTGACAAGTATTAAGACGGTTAACACCTGTTCCAACGCACTGCATTCATCCCGAAAATATCCCAACAAGACAAAATACAGGATGTAAAGTATTAACAACTAAGAGACGACAACTCTTGTTTGGAATTTCTCCAGAACCCCAATATCGGACACTTTGGTTGTAGAAATTTCTAATCTATCGTGATTCAATCGATAAAACTGCTAATTGGTGCCTATCAACTCACTGCAATTACTCGCAACATCTGTTTAGATCTACAGGAGTAAAAGGGTGCGCATCACCTTATCAGTTGGTGCCCGTCGGAGCCATTAAGAACCTCATTAGCAGATCTGATCGGTAAAGCCTGAGAGAAATTACTTTTAAAGTTTGGTATTGGATTTGCCATAGAAAAATGAATAATAAATAGGAATAGAAAATGGGAGAACGGTGTAAGGGGAAAATGGGAAATTGGACAGATAAATAATACGAAGGAAGAAAGCGATGCGAGGCAGGTCACCTTCATTAGCGTGGGGTGTGGTTGAGGGAAGGGGATTGGAGGAAAGGGGAAAGGGGGAAAGGGAGAAAGAGGGAGGGGAATAAGTGGGAAGCGGAAAAGGGGAAATGTGAAAAAGATAGAAGGAAAAACGAGGGAAGGGAAAAAGTGGAAAGGGAAAAAGAGGAAAGGTATAAAGAGAGAAGGAATAAAATGTTAAGGCAAAATGACGGAAGAGAAAAAAGGAGAAATGGGAAAAAAAAAGTTAAGGTAAAAGGAGGAAAGACACAAAGAGGGAAGGGACAAGGAGCGAAGCAAAAAAGAAATAAGGGAAAAAGAGTAAAGGAGAAAGCGGGTATAAACTTCAAACATGAAAGAATCTTTCAGTAAAGAGACATTACGATTCTAAGATCAAAAGGAAAAAGGGGTTGAAAAAATAAGGAAATCTAATTAAACTCAGTGAAGAATGACAAGGGAAAATGGGTAAAAATATGCATAATAACTTACAAAGCAGTTCTTCCAGAGTGGATATAAGAAAGAGATGAATGAATCACGTCACGACTCGCGTAGTAGGTTAGGTTAGTCGGTTGGTTTGGTTAAGTTAGGTTAGGTTAGATTAGGCTAAGATCTGTACCAAACTTTGCAGTCATTTCAGAATCAAACTGTTGAACTGGAAATCGAAGTTTCAAATTAAATTCAAGTATAAAAACAGTTGAAACTAAGACAACAAAATAAAAAATAAGTTTCTCAATGACACAAAAATACTTACAACGAACAATTTTGATTTGATTAGCAACTCTTGGCAAAGCTATTAAGAGACCAGTAATGTTATTAATTTTTGTATTACCATTATCATCTCCAAAAGACTAGTAATATCACTGTCATTGTAATTGTTATATAATTATTATTATTATCATCATCCCAAAAGACTGTAAAATACCAAAGAAAGCTCTAAGGAAAGGAATCACTATTTGTGAAAATACGAAGAATATCAAATAAATAATAAGTAGAAAATAAATCGGCCAACAGATACAGATAACCCTATCATCCTACGGGTGTTCCCTTAAAATCAAATCTGAGTAAATCACAAAATAAATGAGAGAACCCACACAGTTTATGCACAGAGAAGAGCCAGCTCATAAAACCCCATTGGCAGGAACACCCCCCGGCCCCCCACACACAGAAAGACAAACTAGAGTAACTAGACAGACACCTGGGCTGTTTGTGCCAGACTCCTTGGCAAGATAAGCGCGTTAAAACTAGTCCGTACTTATTCTATCGAACGAGATAACAGAGGCGAACTCATTAACGTGGCTCGACTCATGTTATCGCGTATCGAACAGGTTTTACTCTATTCGCGGAAACTAATGATAGGGACTGGGTATGGGGTATCCCATTTTATACCTGGACAGATGCTGTGCTATGTCTTTGGAAGGTTACAATCTAGAAGTCTCGTTCTATGTCTTAAACGTTTCAATGGAAAGACTTCCTTAAAGCATTTTATCCTTAAGAACGTTTGATACCAACAAATGCAGATGAAACAATTGTGATAACGATGAAACCTACCGTGATTTCTACAGTGACTAAAAGAAATATCAGAAGTATTTATATTTTGCTCAAAGTATTAATAAGAAATATATAAATACTTATTGGCAAAGTGAGAAAGTTCCCTTACATTTATAAAATGTAGTTTATTTATAACTGCATTACGAGATTGGTTTTAATTGAATATTCTTTTATTTATTCATTTTTTATTTTTACAATAAACGATATCGGCGTCAATGATCTTTGCTGTCAGGATGCCAGAAAACCTCATATCAATCAATCAATCGCCAATTGAATTTCTCATTCAAAAAGCCCAATAATTTTTTTTAGTTCGTAGAGATAAATTTTTGTTGGGTAAAAAAAATAAACAAATACATCAATGAAATAATAGACCCACACAATACGTAACTACGATAAAACAAACTAAGTAAACTCCGACTTGTATCACTGGCAAATGAAGAAGACGCTTTAAAAGACAACTATAAAGATCTAGGATATTTATATAAATATCTTTCTAAAGGTTTAAAGGTCACTCATGAGTGGCAGAGGCATGGGGCAAGACAATGCCCTAGAGACTGACCACATATGATCAGCCTCTAAGCCCCCTCTCTACCAAGCTAGGACCAGGGAGACCGACCCTCCCCTCAACTCCCATCCTTAGCTCACAAAGATGGTGAGGTTGCGGAAACTACAAGAAACTATCGAGTTTGACCTTGTCACGAACTTCCGTCCAACAGATTGCTAGGCAGGGATGCTTCCAAAAGGACCAAATGGAAATAAATAACAAATAAATTTCAAAATCATAAAGAACTTATTAATTGTATAATACCAACTCTTCGTCAAAAATTAGAAAAAAATAGTATGAAATCAAGGGATGCAAATAATATGTCAAAGAAATGTGAAAATACATAAATACGTGAAAGGAAAGTTACAATTATTCATTAATGTCTAAGTCAAGGTGTGAAAAGCGCCTAATTAATAGTCTTACAAGATAAATAACTGCCTTTAAGCATAATTACTCATTACATAACTTTAATAGCGGTTGTGTAATACTTTCTACATGATTTGTTTAACCTACCTTTTTTATCATTGTAATCTATAGTCATACTTGAGCTTATTTTCATATGATACTTCTCACTTTGAGAAAGTAACCTGAGAATTCAACATTCTCCCCCCCCCCCCTTTTTTAAGCGTCTACTAACGACAATATAATAAAAAAAAATTCTAGGTTTAGTTAACAAAAGAGGCATAGTAGATACACTACTGATACAAAAACTGAGGGCGATATATATTTATATTATTATTATTATTATTATTATTATTATTATTATTAGTTGGTAAGCTACAACCCTAGTTGGAAAAGCAGGATGCTATAAGCTCAGGGGCTCCAAAAGGGAAAATAGCCCAGTGAGGAAAGGGAATAAGAAAAAATAAAATATTTTATAGACTGTAACAACATAAAAATAAGTATCTCCTTTACAAACTATAAATAACTTTAACCAGAGGAAGAGAAAGAAGATAGAATAGGGTGCCGGAGTGTACCCTCAAGCAAGAGAACTCTAAACCAAGACAGTGGAAGATCATGGTACAGAGGCTATGGCACTACCCAAGACTAGAGAACAATGGTTTGATTTTGGAGTGGCCTCATAGAAGAGTTGCTTACCATAGCTAAATAGTCTCTCTTACGTAGCAAATCAGTCAAATCAGAAACTAAACTAAGATTACCTCCAAATACGTAGAACTTGCTTATTATAACTCATCAAACCGATTCTGATAAATTTATTTGAGACCGAAGGAGCTATAATTCAGGGCAAAGTCTCGTTCGATTTCCTTTAAGCTGCAAAATCACGTTTTATTACTTCCTGTTGGCACACGTAAGTTACACAGTTTTGCCAATGGGATTATAGTTATGTAAGTTGATGTAGAACAATTTCTATAAAGGTGAAACCAAGTTAGGTTGAATTGTTTGTAAACACCAAATCCAAAGTATCATCATCATCATCATCATCATCATCCTCATCATCATCATCATTATTATTATTACAAGTTAGGCTATAACTCTAGTTGGAAAAGCAAGATACTATAAGCCCAAGGGCTCCAACAGGGAAAAATAGCTCAGTGAGGAAAGGAAACAATGAAAAAAAATGTTGCTACTGTTGTTAAAATATCTTATTTTAATTCTTAATTACTTTTCTTGTAGTTTCCTCATTTCCTTTCCTAACTGGGCTATTTTCCCTGTTGGAGCCCTTGGGCTTTTAGCATCCTGCTTTTCCAACTAGGGTTGTAGCTCAGCAAGTAATAATAATAATAATAATAATAATAATAATAATAATAATAATAATAATAATAATAATAATGTTTCCATGACGTGCTACAGCCTATATATATTGTATATTTACCACATGACTAATTTATAGTGCTATTCATTATTCATTCTCTTTTTCACTAGTTTTCCTGGTTTTATACATTTAAATGGTATTTCATTCAATAAACGATTGCTCGTAGTGAGGTTACTAGTGAATCATCTAATTACATAACTAAATATTACACAGCAACACTAAATATCGAATTACTACACTAAAGAACTACAAAACTAAATACCTAACTACATATCAAATTAATAAATCAAATATCAAAGTACAAAATTAAATAACAAATTAATAAACATATAACCTACAAAAGTAAATATCTAACTACAAATCTAAATAGTTACCTCCAAACTATTCTAACTCAAAAATCAAATATCAAATTTACTAAATTATCTAACTGCGAAAATATATAACTAACTATAAAGCTAAATACCTAACTACACATCCAAATATATAACTGCGAAACTAAATATCGAACTACTTAAATAAACATCTAACTACAAAACCAAACATCTAATTTCCAAACTAGATATCGATCTATAAAACTAATTATCTATCTTCAGAATTAAATGTCTAACTAAAAACTTAATATTCAGCTGAAAAAAACAAAATTTTGACTCGCTAAACTAAATATCTAACTACAAAACTAAATGTTTAAATACTTAGTTAAATATATAACTACAAATATAAATATCTAACTTAAAATTAAATATTGAACTTTAAAACTAAATATCGAATTATAAAACTAAACATCTAACTACAAAACTTGATATCGAATAAAAAAAAACTAAATATCCAACTACAAAACTGAATCTCGAATTATTAATCTAAATATCAAACTGCAAAACTAAATATCCAACTACAACACTGAATTTCGAATGATTAAACTAAATATCAAACTGCAAAACTAAATATCCAACTACAAAACTGAATTTCGAATGATTAAACTAAATATCAAACTGCAAAACTAAATATTTAACAGCAAGCCTAAATACCTAACTAAAAAAACTCAAAAGTTAAGAAATGATATGCTAACATTTAGGTTCTTTTGCCTTTAAAGAGATTTACGAGACAACGTCTGCTTTCTGGTGTGTACACTGGAGAAGCCAAGATAAGATACGACCTTATGAAAAAGTCTCATTTTTTGCCCTTACGTAAGTGAAGGAGAAAAAAAGTCTTTGCAAATTAATTAACGGTGGCATTAAGTGCAGACTTAATACCCCTTGGGATAGTTTCAGTCTGACTATGTTCACCTCCTGATTTTAAGCAAATCTCTTAACACGCTTAGACAAACACTGGCAATTTTTAACACATTATTATTATTATTATTATTATTATTATTATTATTATTATTATTGTTGTTTTTGTTGTTGTCGTTGTTGTTTAGAATGTGGAACAATTTATATGAAACATAACAAACAGGTCATTACGTTGCAAAAACAAATCCACTATATAAAATAAGATATAAAAAACAGTTAATATTCAATATAGAAAGAAAAACAAATAAGCAAAATAAACAGTAATAAATTTTAAAATTGCAATTTATAATAGTCTGAAGGCTTTCTTAAGAACATTCGATGACACCGAGAGAAAGCGTGCTGCAATTTTACAGCAAACTAAAACCTCTTGCTTAAACATCGTTTAAAAGTTCGTTCGTATCCACTGATGCTTAAAGCTAGGCCTCTCGCATGTGTTCAGAAAACTGTATTGATTTCTTAGCAATCAGTTATAACACCAGGATTTATGTACACCGTTTCAGTTTGACATCAAGACTAAAAACGTCTTCAGGGTTCAGTCAATCTCGACAGGCTTAACACTAAATTCTTACGTCAGACATCGTACATGTCAACGAGTTACACCGTTGGGAACACCTGGTTTTTACTTAACTCGCTACGAAATGTACTTAAGATAAAGGAAATAATGACAATATTCCCCCAAAACCAACTTTAATGATCTGATGATATTTGTATTAAATCTAGTTAAAGGAAATATGGTTTTATCTTCAAGCAGTCAAACTTGCTTTACCAGCTGTTAAGTTCGTGCCTCAGTTGCCATAAGGTGCTGCCAATCAAGATTATCCTCATTCCGTTATCATCCAATCATAGGTAATCCGCCTCGCTCACAAGACTGACTTTCTTTACGTTGTGAATAGTTGGATTTGATTCGCTTTGTGAATATGCGTCAGTATGCCAATCATTGTGCAACGGGGGAAAACCCTGCAGTTGCAATATGAAGCATATGAGAAATGGAGAGAATCTTACAAAACCATTTACAAATATGTTTTTCATATTATAAAAAATTAAGGGGATCAAAAATAGTAATAAATTGATACCAGAGAACACAGCCTTAAGGCTGCCTTACTCAATACTGCAAGAAGTGGACGATAGGGTAGGGCTCCTAGTTTTAAACACATCTCCAGAGATCACTGAGATGGAAGAAACTAAGCTAGAATGGTGGTATAGAAAAAGGTTAAAGAGGGAGTGCACCTTGAGACGAAATGACCCTGGACAGAGTACAAGGCTAGAAAAGGGATTGAAAGAAAACTGCTAAAACCTTCAAGTAATGTTGGAGTAATTTGAAACTGACTCGCATGCAACTCTCTTAAAACATCAGCAATTAATCTTATATAAAATCCTCAATTCTTTCATTTCACTGCCTATAAGATTATTGCAATAAATCTCTAATTATCTAAGTAGTAATATCATTCAGTCTTAGGTTATTAGCTTTTCTATCGTTACTGAAAATAATAAGAAGAAAGGCTGATCTCTGACATTACACAAGACAGCTGTAAGCCAAGTTTTTATCAATACTTGTAACATAAGTCTTTGTTTCTTATATAGTCCTTATTGCAAAGGGATGACCATTTCTTAAGGGGAAAATTGCAATCGCCTGATTCTTTCAAAGAGTCACTTTTCTAAAATTCTCTTTTTTTTACAATTCAATCAATACACTCTACCACATGAGCTGACTATACTTGTTTAAGGATAAAAGACAATCCAATGTCGTAAAATTATTTCAAACACATCTGAAATATTAAGACCCTGAAGTACTAAAAATTTTATATGAATATAACGCCGGAATATAACGTTCAAGATAATAATTTCAATAAGTTCAAAATTACCCCCATTTTCATCAATGCTTAAAGAAAACTAGTGATATGAGCTATACTCAAATTTGTATGCGTAATCCATTCAAAATAAAACTCGTTAGTTAAAATACGGGCTGCATAACTGTAAGAGCATGTGCTTGGCCACAAAGGTTAGGCAATCTACGACAACAAGTTGGTTATAAAACCTGAACTATTCTAATTCCCACTGTTTCTTCAATCAAGGTATTTGGCCGACCGTCGTTGCCTTTAAAAGTTCAGGTGGACTCAAAGTTTAAATTCCCTTTAGAAATGGACACCCTAAAGCCACAATGGCACGGAAAACCTGCAGGATCTGTACGTCTGTCAAAACCAAGACGGTCCACGCAACGAGCTCACCTGAGAGAGCCTGGCAGTGACCCCTTGACCTGAGCGTGGAGTGGAAACGAGGGAGGGGGGCGTCACACCATTCAGGTTTCCCTGTCTTACAGACACTGCACTAGTGAGTTTCTCCAAAGGAGCCAACAGCAGCGGACGGGTTAAACGTTTCGCGGCGCCGGAGGTCTTACTGAGAACCTATCTGGAAGAGAACCTTCTCTCCTGCGTTCTCTCATCCTCCCAGACGCTCTGGACACACGCCAGATGAACCTAACAAACCCACCCACCAAACTCGCCCATCCACCCACCCACCAAACTCGCCCATCCACCCACCCACCTCCCAGTTAGTAACCCCCATTCCTCCGGTAAGTACTCTCTCTCTCTCTCTCTCTCTCTCTCTCTCTCTCTCTCTCTCTCTCTCTCTCTCTCTCTCTCTCTCTCTCTCTCTTCAAACACCTTGAAGTACGTCACTAAATAAAGTCGAAAGTTTATTCTCTCTCTCTCT